>NC_053439.1:48420097-48720097 GCF_007990345.1 Gossypium hirsutum | reverse complement strand
AAAAGAAAATATGCATAATCTTTCTACTTTATTTTCACATGTTAATCAATTACATTGTTTGAAAACTCTAAAACATTTATATTCTTTTTTCAACGCAAAATAGTCACCTAATTATAATTTTAGTTATATTTTAGTCATCTAAATATTAATTTCTTATTCATTCTGATTTTGAAAAAATTATTTTCCTTTGCACCTAAGTTTTATTTAGAGCAACTTAAAATAATATTCATCCAACTATTAATATATATTTTTTATTACTTTAATATTAAAAGTTATAAAATGATCACTCAATTATTCAATTCTATTTTTTTTTATCATCAACTAACTAATAATGGTGCACTTGATCACACCATTGATGCAGGTGACCCTTATTGGCCTAGTATTGACACCTTTCTTTCGAACTTCAGCATCCTTGCTACTACCAGCCTCCCCACTCCGATTTCCCACATCATCTCAACCAACAAAACCCCTAAAAAGCTGCTATAATGCTAATAATAAACTTATCAAAAATCATCCCCACATTGGTCAGAATAGCCCCCATGAAACACAAACTCAAACCAAAGAAAAAGGAGAGTTAGACACCTTCCACGCCCAAACATTGAAACGCTAGGGATAATTAACAACGCTGTCACGCATTATAGTAAATGAGAGTACATACACGTGCAAGTCTCCAAGCAACACGGGACACATGTCTTCCATATGCCAATCCATAACATTCCAAACACGGTATACCAACACCTCAGAAAGCATGACACTTGACAATATCTCGAGCAAGACCACTGTATAACCTCCCTCTCGACCGTGGTGGACAATTCTTAAACCTCCACCCCTCGAAGACACTCCTTGGACAATCCCTCAAGGATAACCTCTCAAGCAAACTCCTTGTAGTCACTTCTAGACTTTACACTCATGTAGACCGCACTTCTGACACCAACTACTGTGTCTCATATGAAGTGATGACAAGGTCTCAATTGTCACCCTGCCCAGACCTATGGAGGCAAACCATTGGCCAACTTGCCATTGACTCACCTATTGAAAGATGACACGTGACACCTTGAGATTATAACTAAAGGTATATAAACCCTTAGCTCCAACCACAGGAGGGATCTCTCTCTCTCCCTCCCTCCCTCATTTTCAATACTCAACTCAACCACCACCGTGACCCAAACACCCTCTGCGACGACTCTCCACCTTGACCAAAGCGAGGTGAGCCACTCAATACCACTGTCATCTCCGCCTCATCTAATCTCAGCATCAATAACAAATTTCATATTTTTTAATACTAACTAATTTGAATATCATTTAAATACATATTTTCTATTTTATGTTTAAAATATACATTTTATCTTCTCAAAAATACTTTTTGAAAACAATACTAAATTGACTTTTCAAAAGCTTTTTTTCTACTGCACTTTTCAACCTCAATGATAAACAGATCATGGTTAAAAGGAAAAGAATCAGAACATGAAAAGTTGACACGAATACCTTAAAAATCTATTTGATACTAATTATTATTCTTGGCAACTTCTAGTCATTTAGATTCTATCACTGATTGTAAACGGACAGCCTTATAAAGAGATACATACAATCCATTCATCAGCGCCTTCAGAATTGATGAACAAGGACGTAAAGATTAGAATTTGATAACTTGTTTTGGTTGACTCCCATGTTTCCCAAGTGCCTTCTCCAATGCACTGTGAAATTTGTCAAATGGAACCAACTCCATCCTACAAACAAAGGGCGCAAAAATGGGTTGCATTCAAGACACAAGGTCTAGTTATGGTTTTAGTCCCTCCCTTATTCTGAAATTTGGGATTTAATTCCTCTTCTTTAATCTAGCATAATTTGGTCCTTCACTTTTATAATGTTATTAGTTGGTTCAAACTAACAACAATGTTAGTTGCTGCCACTGAAGTTATAATGTGGAATTTTCTTAAACAACTTTAAACTTTTAGCTAACACGTAAATTGATTACTGATTTAAGTGGCCGAATAACAATAAAGAAGAATTCCATATTAGTGCTTCAATGGTAGCAACTAACGGTGTGTTTATCAATTTGAATATACTAATAATATTATAAAAGTAGACAAACCACTTATGCCAAATCAGAGGTATTAAATCCCAAATTTCAGCATAGCAGAGGGATTAAAACCATCATTAGACCATAAATGAATAACTAATGGTAAGTGAGATTGTGTATAAGAAGATCATACGTACTCGTATTTTAACTTCCTCTCTTGTGCCAGGCGTAGAAGGTAATCCACCATATCTCGGCACTCTTTCGCTTTATCAGCACTTAACCATTTCTGTAGCCAGAATCCTCTTAAAGAAAGATCCTGCAAACAGATAGAAGGATGTGCGTTCTTTCAGATTTGGGAAGCCACTTTTATTTATTCCAAGTGAATGTGCAGTACTTGGATTGATGATAACTAACAGCAGCACAACGCTAAGCAACAAAATATATAGAAGGGGTAATCCTTGATTACCTTGAAAATGAACGAGGAAGTTGATACGGTGACAGGCTTCTTGGACATTCCACCATATGTTACCATGGTTCCTCCCTGCCTGAAATTTGCATTCAAGGAAACTTAGATTCTTACTGCAAGAGAAATGTCCAATGTCATACTTTATGCAGCGAGGTTATCTGACCTTAAGAACTTGAGAACCAAAGAAGCGGCATGTCCACCGACGCAGTTCAATCCCAGGGCAGGTTCAGGTATATTTGACTACCATGACAGTAACAAATCAAATGGAAACAATGAGTGACTTTTAATAACATGAAATCCATATGACGAAGACCGAAGATCTCCCCACAATAACTATACTATAATGATAGATAATACCAAAAGGCTCTTAACATTCTTCACTTCTAGTTGGCTCTCGGTAAACACTTCATCAGCCCCAAGAGCTTTTAACCTTTCTTTTACTTCATCCGATCCAGCCCTAAAGCAAGTAAAAGGACGGTAAATGAAGATGCACTGGAAAAAAATGCATGCATCAAGTTAAGGAACCCTAATAGATAAGAATGTCAATCAGTAAAATAGTTTAACTCAAAAATATTTGCAGTCAACGACAGCAACCTCCTAATTAACAATATATCCCAAACTGGTGACACCATCTAGGTTAAAAAAAAAGAAAGCAAGTGCAATGACAAGCACAGATACCTACAAGTCACAAGGAGCTAAGTACAGCACCTGTCCCGGATAATGTTAATGCTATGGATGCCACGATATCTTGCAAGCTGGATTACACATTGCCCCACAATGCAGGTAGCCCCATTTTGAACGATGGAATCTCCTGCCCATACCAGAATAATCAACAAGAGCATGTGATAGAGGCTTGAACATCATCAACAGCTGTACCTGCGCTTAAAGTAGTGAAGTCTTCGAGCATTCTTATAGCAGTCAAAGGATTAACAGTAACTGTTGCAGCATACTCAATTGGTGAATCTTTACTGATTTTATGCCATATGTCGTGGTCTTTGACAACATAAGTCTGCCATGTTCCTGCCAATAATTTTTAGTTGATCTTAGCATTAAGACGAATGAAAGATCAGTCTAAACGCTCATTATTCTAGTTCACTATTTCACTGCAAGAAATCATATCTTAATGGTTTTAAGACATCTAAATGAGAAAATTAAAAGAAACTTCAACAAATTTTGTTAGGTTGATGATGAGATGTCGAAAATTTTTATATTTCAAAGGTTCCCTAGTCATTAATATGAAAAAGAATCTCAGCATCTTGCAAGTTTCAACTAATTATTTTACTACAATAGGTTCAATCACATCTCTGGCGTTAAATCTCTTACACTACTGAGTGCAATAAGACTAGCCATTCTTAAACTTTCCGACCCAATTTTCTTTTAACAGCAATCCATTTCACATTCCAACTTAAAGGTGATTTGAGATATAAATTTAGCACCTAAACTTGAAGATACATAACTAGAAAGATGTGTAGGATTATCGATATTTAAGCACTAGGCATTCGAAGTAAAACTACAATGGCAAAGCAAAAGGTGCAAAGAACAAACCAGAGGAGGGTGGAGATGGAATGACCAAATCGCCTGGGGAGAGACCCTTAACCGCAGAACCAACAGAATACACTTCTCCAACACCTTCATAGCCTCCAACTGCTGGCACCTGTGGCCTCACAGGATATACTCCTATACATTAGAAATAAACTTTTGTTTATTTACAAAATCCTTGAAACTCATTATTACTATTATTATTCAAAACTTATGTTTTTCGGGATCGACTATGATTTATGGATATGAGCATGTACCCGGTATAAGCATGGTTAAATTTTTTTTTTCCCCAAAGTTCGTATCCCTATATCTATGAAGAGTCCGAGTAACATAGTATACAACTACCAAATTCTTCAACTAAACAAAGATCAAGACTTTTAAATCAAATGAAGTAAAACCCAACGTGGAAAAGAAAACCCAGACCTTCAATACGGTTAATATCAGAGGGGTTAATGGGAGCAGCCAACATTTTAACACAAACTTGATTCTCCTGCCCTTCTACTGGGGGTAGCTCTATCATTCTATAAATACAAAAGTAAGCAATAAAAAAGAAAAATAATAATAATAGTAACGAAATTTGGATATCGGGGACCTGGTGACGGAGTCGGGTGGACCGTGGTGCTCGTAGACGACTGCCTTGGACGGCGGAGACATGACTGTCGACAATGCCCTCACGGTTTGGACCTTGGGCAAACCCCCGAAACGACTCCGGTTTAGACCCCATAAACTGGCGGTATTCACTGCTTTTAGCGCTATTGATCTCGCCACTACCATTTCTAAGCTAATTTTGCCTGGAAATGTTTGTTTTTGTGTATATCATCCAGAAGAGTCCACGCAAAGACCAAGGTTCCAGGCAGTTGAAAATGGGCTATGATTTGGGCAACCCATCTCAAATTCAGAAGGATTTGACCTTCATCCTGCTCTTAATTGGGTTAGGCTCAGTTGAACATAAAAATTTTGGCTGAGCAAGGAAAAATCAAGTTAGATGATAACTACGGTTAATATATAGCTATATACTGGTAACTTTGGTAACTAAATTTGAAAATGGTAAATAAATTTATAAAAATGTATTTTTGCCACTTATCAAAATTTGAGGTTATCGTGACAGTATGTCATTGATTGTTAGTGTCACATGAATTTATTTCAACAATATTAGTTAATTACTTAAAATAAAAAAAAAACCAAATTAAATTAATGTTTTCAAGTTTAAGTACGATTTAGATTAAAAAAAATATCAAATCTATTTTTTTCATACATATTAACCCTAATAATTAATTCAAGAAGCTAATTCAACTTAAATTAATAGGAAAAGTATACAGATAGTTTTCCAATTATAAAAAAATGTTTATTTTAGGCACTAAAAATAAAAAAAGTTTACAATTTAAGCAGTTACGTTATATAGTTCTATTATTTTGGTCACTTCTGTTAAAATTACAAATGACAAGTTGATGTATAATATTAGGACGCTCGACTTGACTTGCATTATGATTTCAAATTTTATCTAAATTCACTTATATTTTTAATACCATTAAAGTTTATTTAGAGTCTTTCATAATAATTTTTTTTAAAAAGAATAAAAATATATTATTTTATTTAACATTTACTGATTATATATACTATTAAAATTTTAAACGTATTCAATTTAAAAATTTCTAATACTTATAATAGTTATTATATGATTTAAATTACTCTTCCTTGTCACTTATGGTGCGCCTTTGAATGGACGTTTACTTTCATAATGCGTTTAATTTTTTTTTTGTCTCACGTTATAGTATTGTTACAATATATAATCTTACCATCAGCATTATTTTTACACTAATCACAATTAAATGCCTTAAACTATAGATCGGAGCTGCAAGATTTCCCGCCTAAAGTGGTTATAAGCTATAACTAAGCCAACTGATAGTACCCCCCCCCAAGTCTTGTATCTTCATCAGCCCCTCCAAACAAGAACACTTGGAACCTATGGTAGAGAAAAAATCAATCTTGAAAGATGATGAGACCAGGTCGTCGTTCAATGGCAATACCAACGGGCAACGCCGAGGAAAAGAACAAAGGGGTTTCTCGCTTTCGAATGTTTCCTTTGCCGGAGAAGTTGGTTCACGCTATCCCTCTCATCCTCTTCCTCTGCTTCTTCATTCTTTGGTTGCTGTCTCGTCCAGGTAATTCTTTCATTTGCATCAACCCTTTGTTCCCTTTCTTGTTTTTGCATTGATCTTTATACCATTGTTTGTATCTCACAGAATTTAGTCCTTGTTTTAATTTTTTTTTCGTTGATGGCTAATACTTGACGTCTCTTTGTTGCTGTAAGTCTAGTCTCCTTTGTTTGGATCTAAAGAAAATTTTACAACAAGGAAAGAAAATTCATTAAATTGCTTTATATCGTATGATCTTTCTTCTTCTTCTTGCTGTATGATCAATAAGTGCTGTTGATTTGTTTGAACTGAAATTAAACATTTTAGATAGCATCAAGAGAAAAATGCTTTAATCCATGTTGATGATGATGTTGAGTTTCTGCAATTTTTTCCCCCTTTGATGGCTAATACTTGAGGTATTTGCTTTTTATCTTATATAATTTCATCTTTGTTTTACTTTTTTTTTAATAACTCAGAATAAAAGAAAAATGGTCTTATGCTTCAAATGATCACCCTTCTTTTTGGTTACTTGTGTTTGCTTATGGGTTTTCTTCCTACATTTATAATTGGTTTAATAATAGTTTCAGTCCCTTTATTATGTCAGAATTTGAGATTGAATCCCTCTATTTTAATTTAGAATAATTTGATCCTATGCTTTTATAATGTTAGTTTCAAATCGATAATACCATTAAAGTGATGATATAAATGTTTTTAAAATTTGGATAAATTAATAAAAATATAAAAGTGGAGGAATCAAATTAAAATGATTAAAACTATATAACCAAAATTCCAATATTTATTATAAAAAACTTATTAAAGATATCTATTTTTTTTTTTTGGGTTTGAAAGCAGTGAATGTGGAGATGAAGGATGGCAAAATTGTTGCTATACATCATGTGGATATGCCATTGCCTCTCACTGATGTACCCATCATGCCATCAGATAGTGCATCATCACCAATTCCCTCAGTTCCACAGATTCTCACAGGGAATGAAATTGAAGCCATTGAAACAATCATTGCTTCTGAATGAGAAACAAACAGCTTATGAGACTGTACCTCTGCTGTCATTAAATGCATGTTTCAATAAAAAATTTTGGGTTAAATTTGATTTTACTTCTTTGAATTAATCAATGACTACATTATAAAATAAAAAGATTAATGAAATTACACCATTGAGATATAAGGAGTAGCTTTGACTCCCTCGTCTTTTAACACTACTTTAAATATTGGTAAAATTTCTATTAATATCTCCAAAACTTGTGTTTAGTATTTAGATGACATGAGTTCACATCTTATCATGTTATTTTCGTCTAACACATTTAAGTAGGGAAAAAGGATTAACATTAAAAACAAAAGTGACAAAAAGAGGAAAATTTGGTCTCTTTAGATCCGAACAATTCTCAGTCCAAGCCTGATTTCTATAACCATGCATTTCAACCCGAAACACATGGGGAACATAAACACAAAACACAACATCATTCACCAAACATCGTCATCATCCACAACAAACAAATGCAACAAAAAATCAATTATAGAAGACATAACAATAAACACTGTAAGAACAAATGATCACCACCCAGCAACGCACGGCGCCACAAAGTAGCTTTAGACGTTCAATCATTTATTTGTTCATCACCATGATTTTGCTTTACATCCTATACCCTAATCTCTTGTTGACCGACAATGACCGTAACAAAGGCTACCCCACCACCACCAATCTCTCCACCAAAGTCGAACCATCGTCGAACCATTCCTCCGTTACCGAATTATCTACGACGAAGAAGGTTGTCGAGAAGGAGCCATTAGAGAACACGAGGCCGCCACCGGCAGTAGAGATGATCGAGCAGCCCCCCGGGAACTACCACCGGTATGACACGCAGCTCAAGCACATCGCGTTCGGGATAGCGGCGTCGTCGAACCTATGGGAAACTCGAAAAGAGTACATCAAAGCATGGTGGAGGCCTCAAGAGACTAGGGGTGTAGTGTGGGTGGATAAGAATGTGAGGACAGGGAGGAATGAACCGTTGCCGGAGATTAGGGTCTCTCAAGACACTTCAAAGTTCAAGTACTTAAACCAGCAAGGATCCCGGTCGGCGTTGCGGATAACGAGGGTGGTCTCGGAGACACTTAAGCTAGGGATGAAGGACATAAGGTGGTTCGTGATGGGGGATGATGATACGGTCTTCATTGTCAACAATGTGGTGAGAGTGCTGTCTAAATATGACCATACACAGTTTTATTATCTTGGGAGTGCATCAGAGAGCCATATTCAGAACATATTCTTTTCATATGCAATGGCATTTGGTGGGGGTGGGTTTGCAATAAGCTACCCATTGGCTAAAGAATTGTCAAAGATGCAAGATATGTGCATCCAAAGGTATCCAGCTTTATATGGCAGTGATGATAGGATTCAAGCTTGCATGGCCGAGCTTGGGGTGCCCCTCACCAGGGAACTTGGTTTCCATCAGGTAAAAAAAATCACTCGTTTGATAAATATATGAATATTTCGAAGTTGAACTAGTTTGAAATTTGAAACATATTATTTGAAGGGGAAAGTTGTATTTACTTTGTTGTTGTACAGTACGATGTGTATGGAAATTTGTTAGGGCTCTTGGGAGCTCATCCAGTGACTCCATTGGTATCACTCCACCACCTAGATGTAGTGGAACCTATCTTTCCCGGGATGAAACGACCGAAAGCGATCTCGCACCTGCTCGAAGCCGCAAAGGAGGATTCGGCGAGCTTGATGCAACAATCGATATGCTACGATTCAACGCGGTACTGGTCGATCACGGTGTCTTGGGGCTACGTGGTTCAAATCTTGAGGGGAGTGATGTCCCCTAGAGAGCTTGAGATGCCTAGTAGAACTTTTCTCAATTGGTACAAGAGAGCTGATTACACTGCCTATGCATTCAACACTAGGCCTGTTGAAAGGCACCCTTGCCAAAACCCCTTCGTTTTCTACATGAGTAAGGTGAAGTATGATCGTCCTCGGAGGCAGACAATCGGAGTTTACTACCGTCATAAAAAGAAAAGTCGCTACTGCCGGTGGAGAATGGCCTCACCGGAGAGACTCGATTCCGTCGTAGTTCTAAAGAAGCGAGATGATCTTCGATGGAAAAAGGTACTACTATTTATTTTTCTTCATAGGTTACCTAAGAAGATGTCAAAAGAAAAAGGGTTAATTTCACCGAACATCCACTATTTAGGGTTCAAATTTTAAATTAATTCTTGAACTTCAAAAATTTTTAATTGTGTCCTTAAAATATAATATCATATAATTAAGTTCTTCCATCTAGGTGCAGTAACGGTTTGGTTAGGATCGGATGGATTTTAAAAATTGAACTGAACTTCATGAGTTTGGATAAATTTGATTCATCCGTTTTTTAAAATTAAAATTTTAATTTTCTATAATTTTTAAAGTTATTTTTACTAATTTATAATTTAGAAAAATCATTTTTATATTATAAAAATTTAAAAAACATATAAATTTAATAAAAATAAAATTCATTTTTATCTAAACGAAATAGATTGAAGTAATAATTGAATTAAAACCGAACCAAATTGGAATCTAACTAAACACTACGATTTGGACCGATTTTTGGTTTTCTCAACTTTTTTAATCAGTCTAACCATTAGTTTATGCGTTAAATGCTATCTCAAATTTGACATAGAACATATTTAAAAACACATTAATTAAAATTTCCACAACTATGTACCTTGTCAATTCAGTAGGCACACAGGTATTTAAAAGAACAACTTGGTTGATACGATATTGATATTCCGAGGACCCAATCAGAACGTTTGTTTGGGATCAATCTAGAATCTAAACCATAGTTTGAGGACTTACAGTGCAAATAAAAAAACTATGGATGCTATTTACTAGCATAAACCACAAAGTTTGTTGTTTTTCTGTTGCAGTCACCAAGGAGGGACTGTTGCAGAGTTCTTCCATCAGATAAAAACACAACAATGATTTTATCAGTGGGAAATTGCAGAGAAGGTGAAATCAGTGAATTGCAAACGACAAAGGAATTGTTCGTAGCTCAGATGTAACTCCATACAGGCTGAGAGAAAAGCAAAAAAAGAGGAGAAAGATAGACCCACAAAATATATAGCAATCATTGAAACGAGTCTACTCTCATACATGGATTCATGTTTTTCTCTCTTTCTTTTTTTCCTCTTTGATGATGTCTAATATGTGTAATTTTCAGTTCAAATTAACAAATCAACAACACTTATATTTTTTTTCCTCATTATAGCTGTTTTATTTATTCATGAACAAATCAAATTTGACAAAAGAATTAAATTGGCAAGGCCCTTTTTTTAAAGTAAAGGAGTTAAAAAGAAATTTTCCCATCCTTCATTTTCACATTCACTGCTTTCGAACCCCCAAAAGAAAGTAAGTTGATAATAAATATTGGAACTTTCTTCATTTGATGTAATTTTGCTTTTTCTTCTCTCTTGACGTTGCTTCTTCTTCCACCCCTTCCATCTTCCTCCATCCTCAAGCCCATGATCAGCATTGCTGTGGTCACCATGGGCCCTACTATTATTTTTTGCTTTTATTACGTTTCTATGTGCTTGTGGTTTGTTTTTAAGTATGGATCTTGGCTGCATCTCTGCATTTCCATGGTTTGGCTTGATAGGCTCCTCCTAATGCTCCGAGTTCGCAAAAACAGTTTTACGGTGTATGTTTCCACCTAAAGGCTTTCGTGGTTGGAGTGTTTTTGGTCTCGAACATCGCCAAGTGGTGTTGTTTTTTTTTTCTTTCTTTTTTTGTTGTTTGGAACAAAGTCTATTTTGTTTTCTGTTGGCCTCTTGTGACCCTTTGTGTTGGGTCGGTTGAGATTTCTGTCCATAGGCGGGTTGTGCCTATTCTAGCTTTGTTGGATGTGGCTTTCCTTTACAACACTTGCTTTCAAGCTTGGTTGGACTAAAATTGAAAATTCTTGTTTTAATTTAGAAAATTTTAATTTAACTCTTAAATTTTTTAAAAAAAATTCACTAAATTTTGGTCCCAAGATCCACCACTATTTGGAATTATAAAAGTAGATGACCAAACTGTGTCAAATTAAAATAGAGTGATTACATCTCGAATTTTAACATCGTAAAGGTACTTAAACCAGAATTAGGCCATTTTTCTTTTATTCAGAGTCATTAAAAGGTAAAACAACAAAGAAATTCTCCATGATACAAGCAATAACCTCAAGGATTACGCATCAAAGGGGAAAAAATTGCAGAAACTCAACATGATCATCGGCATGGATTGTAGCATTTTTCACTTGATGCTGTCTAAACTGTTTAATTTCAGTTCAAACAAATCAACAACATTTATATTTTCCTCACCATCTATTTCACTTATTGATCATTCAGCAAAAGGGGAAAATAAACCAATGATCATAACAAACCCTTCAAATCTTCCTTTAAAAACTGTTTTTTTTTTAATTTCTCAATTAGAAGCTATGGTTCTTTCAATGGCTTCAGTTCCCATCCTTGTGAGATTATGTGGGACTACCGAGGCAATTGATGATGATGTATTATAAGATGCGATCATGCCATCACGCATGCCTATTAGAAGTGAACATGGGCTAGGTCGAGTTCAGACCAAGTCATAACAAAATTTTAAGCCCGTTTGGTAGCTCTGAACCCGGCTTAAAAAATTAGCCTAAAATTTTGTCTAAAGCCTGATCCGGATAAGAAGCTAAAACCTGAGCTCAGCTCGGCCCGCCCGTATTAATTTTTTATATAAAAATAAATTTAAAAAGTTTTATACATCAAATACACTAAAAATATTAAAATAAATGTTTTTCAATAAAGTGAAAATAAATTAAAAAAGTCTTTATACTTAAATAACACTAAGATATGTGCAACTAGAGGTGCTCATGGGTTGGGCTGGGCCGGGTTTAGAAAAATTTCAGCCCACTTCCTAGGCCCAGGCCCGGCCTGGGACAAAAATACGAAGCCCGAGCCCAACCCAACCCAACCCTTTTTTTTTTAACTTACTTACTTAAAACTAATTGTTATTAAAATTATATCAAATATCAAATTACATTTTTTTTGTATATAATGAACAAAAAATAAAATAAGATTACTTATTTGAAGAACAAAGTGCATAGCTTTCATGTTATCTATAAAATTTATGTTAGAATTGATGTAGTATTACACTCTAAGTTTTGATTCTTAATAAATAATGAACCTGTTGTCCACCATTTACTATTGTTTTTTTAACAACTTTATAGAAAATAAACAAGCCTTTAACATCGAACCTCAACCCAACTTAATCAATGGAGACCTTTCCCCTAATAGTCTTGACCCAAATCAATGGAAACCTTAACTATGCTAGCCTTGTGATACAAGATAAATTTGTCACATGTCTTTAAGTAATACTAAAAAAACACACAAAATTCAAATGAAAAGTCACTAAGGTTGATTGTTTCGAAGGAAAGGGTGTGAGATAGTGATAGTAACCTGCCTGGGCCTGCTGTTTTTTCTGCCTCACTAAATAGCTTGTTTCTGCAGTAAAACAAAGCAAACACAAAAAAAAAGGAGATTAAATGAAGAAACTAAGCTTGTGATCTCAACCCTGCAAATTACATGCTCTATAAAACATAAATCAATTCTCAACCCTACAAATTACATGCTCTATAAAACATAAACACAAATAAATGTTGTGTGGGTCTGAATATGTTATTGGAGCATTTATTACATTAAACTTGGAAGTCAAGGTCAAGAGAAACTGGTGTTTTTTCTCATACTTGACAAAATCAAACTGTATTATTATTTTTTGTCATGTCATCAGTCCAATCTTTTAAGCTTTAAACAACATAGAAGAAGGTCATAATTATAATTTGACCTAAAACGATTTTTGTTTAATATAATAATTTGGTATTTGATTTAATAAAAAGATTGTTTTTAATTAAAATTGATTCAAATAATTCTGTTTTTTTATCCAAATCAAAACTTAATTCAACGACAATGAAATATACTATTTTTTTTGAATTGCAAACCAACCATTCAGTTTCTTCTTAATTCAAACAAAGTTGAATTTTGGATTCACCCCAATCTTCTGGATGACAAGTTTTCGCTTTTTACGCATGTATAGAGATTCCATAAACCCTAAATCTAATTCTATTGATTTTCTTCCTTTTTCGGTTTTAATAAAAGAACAAATTTGCAACAAAAGAACAATCATCATTCAAGAAAAGACAATCACATTAATCCGCAAAAGAACTAAAAAAAAACAAAACAATCATGATTTTCTTCCTTCACTTGCTGATCGTTCGCGAGTTGAACTCGCTCTCTTGCCACGCCTTTCACTCACTCGCTTTAGTCGGACTCAATCACTCTTTTTGTTGCAAAGAATAATATGTAATAAACGCAATCAAAATCCCCCTCGATATGTAAACACAATCAAAATCCCCCCGAAGATTCAGTGTCTCAAAATCAAAATCAGAAAACCGTTAACAGCAAAAATCAAAATCACAATCAAAATCAAAAAGCAAAAAACTACTTCGAATTGGGTTAACAGGAAATAGGGTTAACAGCAAACTCACCTTTGAAATTCAAAGGTAGAAGACGTTGAAGGCTAGAAGCACCGTTAGAGCGGAGGTGGAGTCGTGGACCGGACACCGGAGGGAAGGGGTTAGGGGTTTATCAGATACACGGGGTTGGGGAAATGGGAAATGTAAAATAATGTAATAATAAATTAAAAAAATATTAATTATATCCGGGCCGGGCCTGGGATAAACGGGCCTCTTTTTTGTCCAAGCCCATATTTCGGGCCTATATTTTTACCCGAACCCTCTCACATTTTGGGCGGGCCATCGGGCCGGGCCGGACAGCCCAACCCATGAGCACCTCTAGGTGCAACTTAACAAGCAAATGCCTCTAAAATAGTAACAAAATTAACAACAAAACAAGAGTTATACAATTTTCAAATAATAACAATAAAATAGTAGCAATATAATAGTTAAATGAAAGCAAAACAATGGCAAAACAATGCAAAAATAACAACAAATTTTTTCTTTTACAAATTTGAACTGGGTCGAACTAGAAAAACTTACTTGAAGCTCGATATATTTTCTAAACAAATCTTATTTTTTTACTTAAACCCTCCCAATTTTTTGAGGGAGGATTTTGAGCAACTTCATTTTCTGTATTTCATGGCATGATTTCATAAGCTATATATTTCATTACTTATATCAAAACCAAATAAAAACATTTCTTGAATATTCTTGAATATTCTAAGGCGTAACTTTATAACCCAGAAACATAAAAGCTCAAGTCAACCAAAAAGAAAGAAAGATCATATATATGAAGCAAATTTAATGAATTTTCTTTGCTTCTTCTACCTCTTTTCTTTAGATCCAAACAATGACAATTGATATGTATAATTGAATCGAGATTAAAGTTTAATGTGTATATATAAACCACAATAAAAATTTTATATGTATAATTATACCAAATTCATTTTTAAATATCAAATTGCACATTTGAAATAAATTTGATGTATCCCTTTATTTACCGATAAAAGTGTCTTGATCTTTTAAATATGTTTTAAAGACAAAAAATTTTAAAAATTTATTGGACCCTAAATACTAAAAATCAAGTAAAAATTTGAAATTTAGAGCAGAGTAGTGGTGGTTAGATAAAATACTGTAACAAAACTGTAATATGAAAGAAAAAGTAAATTAAACACAATGTACATAAATATGTGCATTGTTAAAGGAATAATAATTGTGATCCAACATAGTTGGATTTCATTTCAATGAAAGGACCCTGAAGTTTAAAAGTTGATGTGTTGAAATAGAACATAGGCACGTGAATAATAAATGTATATATTTATATATTCAAATTATTCCATTTATTTCATTCCACACGAAAGAATGTCGTAAGAGTTACAAAGATGGTAGAATTAATTAAATTATTGATATACATTTTATAGATACCAATAAAATTAAGTATTTAAATTATTTTAAAAAATTTCAAATTATGATATTTTGTACCGATTGAATATTTCTTTAATTTTAAGAAAATCGATCTAACTGAATATTTAATTTCTGATTTAATTGATGAATTTTGAAAACCATAATATTTATTAAAAAGAAACAAATTAACCACTTAGATACATGTATTTATTATATGCAATGTATTTCAAAAGTGTGTTTATTGCACTGTATGGTATTCTTAACTTAAGCCTAGATTAATTTATTTAAAAAATTAATTTAGAGTCATCCGGTTAGGAGTGATGTACATGATTTAATATGCTAACTATTAAATAATTTATTAGAAATATAACACAGTTAATTAGAAATGTCATGAAATCCTCTACTCTTGGGGGATGTCCTCAATGCTGATGAAGATGTATTAGGGTGTATGTGCGACTTATTTAGATCATGGGTTGAGAAAAAAAAAAGAAGAAACAATCTTTTTAGTATCAACAACTCGTACCAGTGAATAGAATAGGATTTGTCCGTTTACGATTTAAAAAAGATAGATCTGCCATATCCTTCTATTGTGTATGAAACTTATGGTTTCCAGTGGTGCAAATCCATCTTGGTATTTAAGATGAGAAAAAATTTCCCATCGGTAGTAAATATCCATTGGGGGCTTGCTCGTTCTTTATACATAAACCCTTGTGAGGCTTTTGCAAAGTTTTGGTAGTTTTTTCACTTCCAAGATAAATTCTCCTATTTCGAAATCATTAAGTAATTGTAAGATATTCTACTTCTACTGTTTTGTGAAGTGTAATTATGTATTTAAAAATAAATATTAAAAATTCTAACTGAAAGCCATTGTGATTAATTACCCGCATAATTCCTTCAATTTTTAACTCCTTTATAAGAATTAAAGATTGTAATTAAGGTGCTTTATTTACACTCAATTTAGTGAAACTCGCTAATTATAATGATTATTTGAACATACTTTACATGTATAATTACAAACAACTAAACTTAATTCAATTACTAAAATTCATTTATTAAGGCCTCGTTTGGTTGGGTTGATACTCGCGTATTGTATTATTTAATACGTCAATATTACGTAACTTACAAATAATCATGTGTTTGGTTTGGTAGATATGTAAATTAATACATCATATTTTTTATACGCGAACTATACGCAAATTGAGTGATATTTATCACTATTGTAGAAATAATATTTATTTAACATAGGTGTTTTGTAAGAATTATACTCCAAAATCTCTTAGATTATACAAAATTCCTAACTTATACGAATATCCGCAAAGCATGATAAATTTTAGTAACTGAGAAATTTGGATGTGAGCTTTGAATAAATAATAGAAATCCCTACAACTTCTCTTCTCTACCTAATCCAATTCAAGGTAAGGAGTTTGAAACCCATTATTTATGAAATAAATTATTTTTTGAAAAAATCCATTTGTATTTTTTTTTATTTTAATTCCATGGTTGACGTTAGTTTTTTTGTAGATAAACTATATGTTCACGTTACTTTGCTTGCACTGATAGCTTTATGATTACGATTTTTTTTTGGGTTTTGTTCATTTTGTCAAAGAGTTTATCTTTCTTTGTTGTTTATGGTTTTTTTTTTTAATCTTATAATTTTATCCGAGTCTCAATATAAAAATTTGGGCTTTGTTATTCTTAGCGTGGATGATACTTAGAGGTGCTCATGGGTCAAGTCGAGTTTAACCAAAATTTTAGGCCTGTTTGTTAGGTCCAGGTTCAACTTGGCCTGAAAAATGGGTCTAAATTTTTTCTCAAGATCGACCCAGATAAAAATGTTAAAACCTAAACTCAACCCGGCCCATATTAATTTTTTATATACTTTTTAAAATATATATATATATATAAAATACATAAAAATACTAAAAACATTAAAATAAATGTTTCCCGAAAATAAATTTTTAAAAAACATGTATACTTAAATAATATTAAGATAGTGCAACTTAACAATCAAATGCCTCTAAAATAGCAACAAAATTAACAATAAAACAAGAGTTATACAATAACAACAAAATAATTAAATGGTAACAAAATATTGAAAAAACAACAAGAAAATAGTAAAAAAAAAAAAGAGAGAGTAAAAACCCACTAAAAAAACAGTTTTTTTTCAAACCCATTTTTTAAGTCTATATTTTTACCAAACCCTCTCACTATTCAAGCAGGCCACCCGGTCTGGCCATGAGCAGTTGTAATGATGCTCCATATATTTAAAATAATGACAATTTTATAGATCCAAACTCACTTGATTCATTGGAAGATGAAGAGTTTAGTGTGGTTTGTGAGTAATTTTCTACAAGAACCAAGATTGAAAGCTTAATGGTTAAATATTCATTTAGTCCTCTAGTTGTTCATTTTTCTAAATAGAAGTCAGCTCATATAAGAATTTGGGGTATAAATTAAAAAAAATAACAAAATATGTCATGATTTTTTATTTGAGAAAATTATATAAAAGTTTTTTTTCCAAATGGATGCATTTTGTAATTTTATTGCTTAAAAAATACTAAATTGAAAAGAAAAGTATAACTATGAATGCTGAATGAAATTTTAACCCAAAACTTTATTTGTTTCAAACTAACTCGGCTTGAACCTATGATACAATATTAACCACATAAACATAAATTTGAGGTATTGCCTAAGAATTTGGAGGTTCACCCTCGTAATTTGTCTTTAAAAGAAAAATATCTTCCCTGCCAAGTCCTAGTAGGGATTTCAACTTAGATTGAACCATTGCCTTATGTAAAACTGCTCATAATCTTAATTTTTAGGTTTTGGTTAGGATTATTTCACTCTTTTAATGAAAAAAAAAACTCAACCCATTTGTTAACAAATTATGTGCTTTCGATTATAATTATATTATATTTTGGGTTAGTTTAGCAATACTTTTGAAAAGTGTTTTTGAGAAGTACTTTTGAAAAGTTTGATTTAAGATTTGACTGTTTAGCATTGCAATCAAATAATGCTTTTGAGAAATAAAATGTCTATTTTAGATATGTTATTATCAAGTAACAAATATACATTTAAATAATACTCAAATTAGTTAATATTATTATATTTTAGTAAGAATATAAAAAAAATTATTATAACCTGTTAATATTTTAATATATGAAATATAAAATTTAAATCTTTTTCAGCAATAAATATTAATTATTTATAAAATTTAATTAGAATATATAAACTATATTTTAAATATTTAAATATAACCATTAAATATTTATAATTAGATGTTAACACATTTGTATTATTTTTTTTAAATTAATTAATAATTTTAACACATTTGTAATTAAACACCAAGAAAAAAAAAAGAGAAAGTACTATATTATTGGAGGGGTGAAAAAGCAATTAAGCACCAAAAGTGCTTTTGGAAGAGGAAAAGCTAAAAAATTTAACTTCTCCAAAAATTTCAATAAAAAATAACTTGTTTAGCACAACTTTTCTTCCAAAAGTACTTTTGGAGCCAAAAGTGTTTTTTTTAAGCATTACTAAACATGCCCTTAGTTATAATCCACAGGTTTTTTAAGCTTCTTCAACTAATATCGTACTTGAGCCTGCCATTTGATAAATTTGTTTTGATTGATGTCTAAAATTATTAAGATTCTTTGTTGGATGCTATTGAGTTTGCCATGATTAAAAGATTGCACTAGGATTAGGACTATTAATTTTAACTATTGCTATTTGTGACTTTATTAGATAAATGGTTTTATTTTTTTATGTTATATTGTTGGGTATAACTTGTATTATGATATTAAAAATATCTTTGTATATCATTGAACAATTATAGATATTTTGTAAAAAAAATGACTTGTTTCAATATTAATATTCGAAGAAGTACGAGTGGATGTTTTAACTTGAATGGGTCTAGGGATCGAAGGAGGATATTGAGTTTACTAAGTCAACGGATTAAGATGATGACACTAGTAAATTAGTGCTTTGTTCACCTAATTATGGAGAAAAGTTTAATTTCTTATAGGCTTAAAATGACATCATATACTTTAGAATTTTTTGCATCATGAGATAGGATTAGATCTTTAGTCCATGGTGATGAACAAACCTGTATTGAGGTATTAAGAATGTCTAAAGCTGCCCTTTTTAAGTTGTGCAAATTGCTAAAAAAAAAGAGTTGAGGTACACAGAACACTTTTTAATTGACGAGCAAGTTGCAATTTTCCTTTTCATACTTGCTCATCATATTAAGAATAGAATTTGTAGTGATACATTTTAAAGGTCAGGTGAAATAGTGAGTAGGTATTTCAATAAAGTCCTTATTAGCGTTATTAAACTCCAACATTTTCTACTTGGAAAGACTGAACCTATTCGCAGTGATTCAACCAATGACAAGTGGAAATGATTCAAGGTAATTAACTGAAAATAATATTATTAATTTGGTACACATTTTACTAATATTAGTTAAGTTAATTTAAGAAACCTTTGTGATTATGTGTTATTAGAATTGTATTGGGGCATTAGATGGAACCCGCATCAAAGTACGAGTGCCACTTGAGGAGAAACCTAGATATCGTACAATAAAAAATGAGGTAGTGTAACAACCCATTTTACAGTGATTTTGCGGCCCCATTTTTGACGAGCAAGTTTGTAAATATTATTTATTTAATATTTACAAGGTTAGTATAAAGTTTAATTCAAGTTTGGTCCCTTAATTTTGTCAATCATATAGGTAATTAAGGTACAATGACTAAATTGTAACATTGGTAAAATTTAACCGTTATGGATTTTTAATTATTTTAAGGACCAATTAAGCAATTGGACCATTTAGTATTGTTTGTTAGTGGAGGAGGGTGTATAATTCCACTAATTTTTTGTTAATTAAGCTTAGTATTAGTTAATTAAGGTTTAGTTTAATTAATTAAGGCTTATTAATTTTTAAACTAAGTATAAAAGGAAAAATTAAAAGAAAATGAAAATCATTTTCTCATTATCTTCTTCTCCGCCGTTTAGAAAGGAAGGAAATAGGGCTTCATAACATTCAAACTTTCGACCAACAGTTTGGTGAATATACAAGTCCTTTTATTATAATTTTTATGTTTTTGAGGTCCTGTGAGTTTGATTTAGCTAGCCCGTGTACCAATTTGCAAAAATGTTAAAATTTTCAAAAGTTTTCATTATTGAATACTTGATGAAATTGGTGTTATTTTGCTTGATTCTGAGCTTAGAAATGAAAAAAACGAGAGACTAGTTTGTAAAGTTTAATTGCTAGTTTTTGAATATAGGGACTAAAGTGTAAAAATTTCAAAATTTGTATGAAATTTCTATAATTATGGACAGTATAGAACCTTAAAAGGATTTAATTTAGATCGATTTCAAAATTGAGGCTCAAATTTGAAAGTTATGGTAATTTTGATTTTAAGGACTAAATTGAATAAAATGCAAAACTATAGGGAGTATTCAAAAAGTGAAATTGAAATTTTATTTGCATTTAATAGGATTATATAAGGTAATTTGAATTGATAAATTGAAATGAACTATCGTATAAATCGAGATTTGAACCAATAGGAGGATAATCAAGGAAAATGTAAAATTTTAGATTAATCCTCGACGTTTTAGTTGTTGTTTTTGTCAGGTAAGTTCATATGAAACTTACTATGTTATTTATTTTGTGTTTGAAATATATATTATAATGTCTATTAGTTTAGGTTAATCGTAATTCTAACGAATTTGGCATAAAAAAGGACCAAACCGTAAACTATGAGAAATATAGTATTACAAGCAAATACGATGTATATAATAGATTTGAAATTGTTATATAATTGAATTATATGTTTATGATGATATTACAAGGTTTGAAATGATATGAAAACAGTAATGGTACGTGTGTGAACTTAGTAAATGATTAGGATATGAATGTCATGTTATTAGGGTCCAAACGGAAAAGGAAATGGTTCAATTGAAAAAAGGTAACGAGTGTTTGATCAGGGATTAATATGATGGATTGAGGACCAACATGTGATATGGGTTATTTGAAGCTCGTGTGAGCAGCATCGAAATAAACTTGCGTGAGCAACCCTACTCTGAAGCTCGTGTGAGTAGTCGAAATATATTAGCTCGTGTGAGAAAATTAGTCTCGTGTATCCGAGTTTAATTTGTTATAGTTCTCTGAGTGAAAGAAAAATGAAAACAATAATTAAATTGAAAATGAATCAGTTGAAATGTGCGATCTTGTTTGAAATGTTATTTTGCAAATTGAGTATGTTTCGAATGGTTATATATGCTTATGATTTGGGTACCATAGTTTTGTTATGCAAATAAACTAAACTATTGGTTATATTGTTGGTTCGAACATGAAAGTATAAGGTGCCAAAGGATTTAATGTATTATACCATTGAATTCCAATTACTTAAAATGTTATAATGTCAAGGTAAGTTTAGTAATTTTCATATGGACTTACTAAGCATTCAAAATGCTTACTCGTTGCCTTTATTTTCCTTGTAGATTGTCGATTTGCGGGATACATTGATCGGATCATTTTGAAGTTTACACTATCCTGCTATCAATTCAGTAGACTTTTACTCGTTTTGATCTCGATTATGTGGCATGTACATAGGTGTGAATACATGTGTTTACTTTGAATGAAAGTTTTGATTTGAACTTTGAATAATACTTGATTTTGGATTATTAATGGTTATATATATAAGTGTGTGTATGTTTGGTTATATGTTAAGTTATATATGTATCACATGAGTGTCAATGTGGAAGTCAAATTGTATGGTTATAATGGTGGAATTGAATGAATGTGCAAGTGTAAATGGTTTGAGAATTCACAAGTTGAAGTGGTATGTATAAGGGCTTTATTGATGTTTAGATGTTTAGTTGATTGAGAAATTGTTGAATTGAGTTGTTATGTCATGAATTGTTTTTGTGTAAGGAAGATTTGGTGTTTATGCACTTAATGTGTAAGGTTGTTTTGGGAAGCATGTGCAAAGAACAAATGTTGACATTTTTCCTTTAAGGTATCAATACCTTGGGGGAGGGTATCAATACTTAGTAATTTTTCAAACTTCGAACCCTAAATGATATTGATACAGGACTAAAGTATTGATACCCTATATCAGGGTACCGATACTTTACGATGATATCGATACATTTGATTTCTATTTAATTTTTTATAATATATTGAACCGTAAAATAGTATCGATACTGGAATAGGTATCGATACTTTATAATAGAGGTATAGTACTTTGTAAATGTGGGTTACACACATTCAGAAGGATTTTTAGCACCCTTTAGGGGGAAACGATATCATTCAAATGAGTAGAGACGTGGTTACCAACCTACCACCACTAAGGAGTTTTTCAACATGAAGCATGATTTCGTAAGAAATGTAATTGAAAGGTGTTTTGGTATTTTAAAGATGAGATGTGGTATACTTAGGAGTCCTTTTTATCCCATTAGGATACAAAATTGAATTATCCTTGCATGTTGCTTGCTACACAATTATATTTGCAATGTGTTGATGAAGATTCAAGTAGTGAAGAAGTTGAGGATATTTATTCCTATGGAGCAATAGTTTTTGAAATCGAGCCTACAAATGAATAGAGCATGTTTAGACAACAACTTGCTACTGAGATGTTTAACGAGTGGAGGGCTTCTCGATTAGGGAGGTGAAATAATGGAACGAATTGAATTGAATTAAGTTGTATGAATTTTTCAATAAATGTTGAACTGAATTTAGTTGTTAAAGTGGAAACTATTTTCCATAAACATTTTATTTGTAATTGCATGAAATATGTGAGATGTGTTTATTTGTGATATTTATTTAACCTTACTCATATTTGACTATTTGTCTTTATTAGTCCTATTTGATTTGGTAATAATAATGTTATATTATATCATTCCACTTTGACATATATCAGTAGAATGACAAGCCAAGAGGTGAATTCCAAATGTGATAGTTTAAGTAACAAGTTCAATAGGAGACATTGGACAGATAAAGAATATAGAATGTTGATGCAATGCCTTGTTGAATTGTATCACTTAGGCATCCACAATGTTGATTGTGGATTCGGACAAGGATATTTACCTATGCTAGAAAAAAATGTTACAATCAAAACTCCCTATCTTTAGTTTCAAAACTAAATCTCACATTGACAATAGGTTAAGGACACTTAGGAAGTATTGATCAATTGTATATGGCATGATCTATGGAAACATACCAACGACTTTGGATGGGATGCCACAAGGAAAGTGGTGACAACTGAGCAAGAGGTATAAAATAAATTCTTTAAGGTAATTATATAAATTATGATTTTATATGAATCCTATATTTATATTTGATCATGTTTACTAATAACTTGGTATGTATGCAGAGTCACAAGAATTGCAAGCCTATTAAAGCCTAGGACACTACCATATTTTAAAGATCTGAGTATGATATACAGTAAAGATCGTGCGACTGGAAAAGATGCCCAAATAGCAGCCGACATTATTGAAGATCTGGAAGGGGATGAGAATGACAATGGTGGAACTGAGAACATTGAAGATGGTATAGGTATGGAGAAGATGACCTTAATGGAACTGAAAATGTTGGTTTGTCAATAAATTTTGAGGATAATAGTCATTCAAGGTCCCTATCTACTAGTAGAGCCAAGATTAGAAGGGTTGATGGAGTTGGAAAGACTAAGACAGGTATGAATACTAGTGATAAGGTTGAATTTTATGGAATTGTTGAGATATTGGGATGCAAAATGGTAAAGGCTACAAAAGAATTAACTAAGAGCTTAGGGAATAAGCACTTGGTTGCTCAGAGGTCTATGCAACCTTGGAATGAGCTTATGAATATTACAGGATTATTGACCACCTATAAACGAGCTACCATTTATAGAATGAATATAACACCAAAATTATAAGAATTGAAAATGACAGTATCCGCAAGTACAAGAGTCAAATTGTAATATAGTTGTACAACGGAATACTGAAAATATTCCGAGGATCGTACCCAAGGGAGGATGGAACAAATAATGAAAATACTTATTACAATACTAAGCCTAAGTAGTAATAGTTAATTCCTATATTAGGATGGATCATAAAGTAGACTGAAAGGATTAAAAATAAATAACTAAAATAAATAAATAAATAGGGAAAGACAAAAAAATGAATTAAATTGATAAATCAATCAGGAAGATTAACTCGATTCAGGGTTTGCAACTAACTTCATATCAGGGTTTTAGAGTAGACTAGCCATTGCTTCAGGCAATTATTACCTCCCAACTCTAATTAACTTAATCAATTGGTTGATACCTGCTTATCTCCCAACATTACTTTCTCAATCGGGATAAATTATGATTTACTTGGTTCGACTTCATCTTCCGATTACGTCTACGTTATGATAACTTATTAGAGTTGTCAAGCCTAACAGTTTAAGAACACATAATTTATACCAAACAATCTATCTCGAGAAATCCAAAACCCTTCATTAATCACATCCTCATCCAATTGTTAATCTCCCCTGAGGGATTTAGCCACTCATGTTATTCATAATATCAAATTCAATTGAATAAACCATGTAAGAAAGACGATCAATTCAGAGAATAAAAGAGAATTGAATAATTATGGATTGAGTATCGAATGGAGAACGGAGTAGTAAATCTATCGATTGAAATAACGAAACGAAACAAGTGAAAAGAAAAATATAAACTGAATACTTTAATTCAATAAACAAGTCCTTGAATCAAAATTGATTCATGAAGAAAAATAAGAAAGTATCTAAAAGCCAAAAACAAAATAATTTAAAACTAATTCTAAACTACAAGGGTTTTTGAAGGCGTTTAGGACGACTTGATTACATTCAACCCTTAATGTCTTACTTTTAGACGTGTTGATATCCCAAATTAGGTTTTCAACACGTCCTAAGTCTTTGTATAAGTTTGATTGCACGGACGAAAATAACACTGGATTACTTGGGCAGGATGTCAACGTGTGTCACGCCACACCAAGGCTATGGTGTGACACGGCACCCAATTCTAGCATTAGTCGATTCCTTTAATGGCTCGAGAAGCTTGTGTATTACTCATCCCTTGCTTTCACGTCAATTGAGCTTTTATATATTCATTCTACACACTCAATTAAACACATTAGCACAACCCAAGGGTCATGTCAGCCTATTAGGTCACAAGACCTACAAAATATGTTGAAAAAAACACATATTTTAGTAACTTCTAATCCTAAGGCCCAATTTTTGAAAACAAAATATAAAATCCTAAACTGCATAGAAAACAAGCTCCTTAAGTATGGAATTGACCCTAATTAACTACTACATTTGATGGCAGGTCAACTGTCTCAAGAAGAAAAACTTGTTACTGATTTGACCTAACTTCTTACAATAGTGACATCTATTGTCTCGCTTCCTTGATGCTACAAAAACTGAGGCTTGCCTATTTGACTTACTATCCAAACCAAACTCATTGTTGAGTTTGTCTTTGCTCAATAGATGACCTTTCACATTCTCAAATGAGAGATTATCTCCCATAAATTAGGGTCTCCTTGAAAGACTTATATGAATGGGGTAAAAAGCATAATAATAGCATAGCTTGATCTTTATCATCAATCTGAACCTTAACATTTTTAAAATCATTCAAAAGAGTAATAAATTAACTGATGTGACCTCTAAGGTGCTCACCTTCGTTCATACGGAACGTGTACAACCATCGTTTCAACACCAATCGATTAGTTAGATACTCAGTCGCATAAAAGGTTTCTAACTTTTTCCACAAGGTGTATATCGTTTTCTCTATTAACACCTCATGTAACATATTATTTGTTGGGCATAACTGAATTGAAGATAAAGCCTTTTTATCTAACCTATCCCATTCTAATTGTTCCATGTCGTTAAGTTTCCTTTATGTAAGGATCCTATCAAGATCAATCTGGATCAAAATTGCTGACTTGCAAAATTGCCAAATATTGAAAATTGTGATGCCATCGAACTTATCAATATCAAACTAACTCTAATACTAGTTTGTTGGGGATAAACGCGGTTAAGCAACGAACAAGTAAAATAACGAAGAAATTGAAAACATCAAGCACAAATATTTTACGTGGAAAAACCCCTCCGAAGAGGATAAAAAACCACGGGGAAAGATAATTTCACTAAAATGGAAAAAAATAAAAAGTACAAAAGATGGAGATAAAACTAAACCCGAAACTCGGAATAAGAACCCTCAAAACGTAAACACAAATTCTCTGAAAGCTTGTAAAAGCTTGTTATGGATTATCTTTCTAGAGTGGAAAAAAGATCTATTTATAGGCTAAATTTGTAGGTCAAATAATATTAAAATAAACTACACTAATCAGAGTTTAAGTGAAAAACTAAAAAAAAAATTAACTGGGAGAAGAAAAGCCAAAAAATACGAGGCATAACTCCATATGTTACATTGTATAAAAAATGATTATATTAGTTAAATACAATATACTAAAATATATTATTTTGAAAAAATTATAAATATAAAAGTGTTGCTAAGAAAAATATAATAATCACATTGAAACAAAATAAATATGAAATTAAAAAAAATTAAAGGTAAGATGGTACATTCATAAATAACACTTATCTTTTAATCCTTATCAAACACAAAATAAGAAGAATAATAAATATCACAAATTTCTATAACCAAACACCTTGATGTGATAACATCTATCTTTCATTTATCTTTTAGTAATTTTTTTTAAATAATTTTATTATAGATTTTAATTATATCTACTCTTTTTTAAAATAATGCCTACAACTATCTATAGTCCCCAATCCATAAATAGGAGGATAATACGCTTCAGTGCATTCGAACCTACATCCTCCTACATTGACAACACTGCTTATACCAATCGAGTTAAGACTCAATCGTCATTTATCTTTTTAATACTCATATATTATTTAATACGTCCCTTTTCTTTTATGTCGGTTGTACCAAATTACTTTAATTAATTTAATTCTATTCGATCGAAAGCAACAAGTGAACTAAAAATAATTTAGATCTTGGTTCCTATTTATTTAGGAAAAAACAAATCACTCTATTTTAGGTATCTTGAGGGTGACCCATAACTAAAATGAATTGTATTAAATTACATTGTTTTTTTTTCCTATTTTATAAATCTGATTCCCTTATCATTATATTTAAATACTAAAAAAATTAAATTAAAACTTAAGTTTTGTTGATTGGTTTGAATATATGTTTAAATGTGTTTTTTTTTCTATTTTCAATTATATTAAAATTTTAAAATATTATTTTAGTATTTTTTTTTGATACAGTGTTAGAGGTACTCATGGGCTAGGTCGAGTCGGGCTCAACTAAAAATTCAGGCCCATTTATTAGGCTCAGGCCCAGCTCGACCTGACCGGATAAAAATGATAAAACTCGGGTCTGACCGGCCCGCCCGTATTAATTTTTATATTATTTTTATATAATTTTTAAATATATATAATACATCAAAAATACTAAAAATATCAAAATAAATATTTCTCAACAAATTGAAAGTAAATTTTAAAAAATATGTATCTTAAATAACACTGAGATAAATGCAACTTAACAAGCAAATGTCTCTAAAATAATAACAAAATTAACAATAAAATAAGTTTTATACAATATCCAAACAATAACAACAAAATAATAGCAACATAATAGTAAAACTGTAGCAAAATAGGGAGAAAACAACAAGAAAACAACATAAAAAAACAGACTTTTTTTGTCATTTAGTGAATTTGGGTTGGGCTGGGCCCGAGACAAAAATGCCTTACATGAGGCTCAGCCCGTTTTTTAAATAGGCCTTATTTTTTATCCAAGCCCATTTTTTGGGCCTATATTTTTGCCAAAATCCTCCCACATTTTGGGAGGGCCTTCGGGCTAGGCCGGGTGGCCCGACCCATGATTAGGTCTATACATTGCTTAGAATTAGACATTTCAATAATTTTTTTTCATGTCATTAATACATAATTTGGGAATTTTGTTACCTTGAACCGGGAACCTTAAACCCATAACCTCAAACTTGAAACCTTGAATCTTGAAACTAAAATCTCGAACTCTAAACCTTAAACCCTAAGTTTGGGTTTGAGTTTAGGGTTTAAATTTTGAGTTTGAGTTTGAGTTTGAGGTTCGAGGTTTAGAGTTAAAGGTAAAAAACTGTCAAAATTATGTATCAATAACATGAAAAAATGTTATTAGAATATTATAAAATAATTGAAAAAGACTATAAATAAAATGGTGAGAAGAATCTATAAAATAATTTCTCAAATTAATAACAATATTATAATAAATAATTCTTGATGAAAAGTTGAGGCCGAGCTCACGTAATGAGACAGGTAGCCACAAAAGTGGCAACACTTTATGAAACAAGGAGGGTGTGTAGAAACGTGATCTCCCCACTCAGTGCAACGTCCCAATCCCACAGGCCATAACAATGAGGCGTTTAGCCGTGAGCAGATAAGGTGGTAGATTACAAGATGATGTGTCTTCACATGTCTCCGGTCCTACCACATTTGGGGCTATTATTCTTTAATTTAATTAGAGGTGAGCTAAAATCAATCCATTTAAAATAGATTTATTTTTCTAAATTAATTACCAGGTTGGGCTTAAAATCTTTAACATTGCGTTTTGAATTAGTTTTTCAAGTTAAAGCAAAGTTTCAATAAAAACACGAGAAAATAATGATAATTTATATTAATTTATAAAAGTTGAGTTTATGTGTAATTTGTCAATGAGGCGTTTACTCAATTTTAGAATTTAAGTTTCACTGTATGTGAGCATCATATAAAAATACTTGTAAACTTCTTCAGGAAAAGTTTATATATAATTTTAATATCTAAAATATAATTTATATATTAAAAGTAAACTTTACAAACAAATTATATTAATTGGTATTTAAAATTGACATTTCATATATGGATTTGAATATAATTTAAATTTAATATATTTATATATTTTAAAATATAATAAATATATATTTATATCTAAGACCGGTTCAAATTACTATTTTTAATAAAGAATTATTTTTCTTTAAACTAATTATAAAAGTATTAATATTAAATGAACAGTGAATTCAAGCTACCAAACTAAATTGAACTAAAAAAATAAACCCAAACAAAGAAACAAAATCGAATTACGGTTCAAGACTCATAAACCGAGCTAAGCATATATAATATATAAATATTTTATCTAAACTTAACCCGAATATATGCTCACTAAATCGGATAATGAGATAATCAACTGGACTAACCCGATTTGATTATTTCAATTATAATACAATGATTGATAGATTATCATTTATTTATCAATGTAAATCGATTTTCGATTTATTTGATCGAATTTATCCGATGCACACTTTTAAATTTGCATTTCCTCAATATTTTCCAATCCAACTGTAATAAATCTAATATTTTTACCTTGAAATATTTCTACTACATAAAAGGAACATGTTAAAGATGTTGGAAGGCGGTGATACAGGTAAGGTTATTGCAGCAACTTTTATTAGACATTAGTGGACAAATAAGGTCTAATGTTAATTATCCTACCAGTTGGTAAATCTTGAGTAAGACATGTTCCTTGTCGGAAAATGATGTAAGAATTGGATTGAAAGAAATCAAAGATTAAAACGAATTAAAATGTAATAATTTCTTTTTCGTAATTTTTATTTGTTTCTCTGAGTTTTAATTTCTAATTATTTTGATTTTTTTTCTTCTTTTTAATTGATTCGAAAAAAATATGGTTTTATTAAACGCAATTATTTATTCGATTTTTCGTACGATATTCTATTTGATTCTTTTTGGTAGAAAATATTCTAATTGATTTGTCTTTGACAAAGAGCATTGTGAGATATTATTATGTTTGGTTTCCATTTTTTTTTAAATAAATATGATGGACCGACATAACAAATGCTCCTAGTACAATTTTCAAAATGTTTTTTTATTAGAAAATTTTAAATGTTACTATTAAGCTTATTTTTGTACCTAATAAATATTTGGTCATTTGATGGGGATACATACCTGCCTGATATACAACCATAGTTTAATTAACTTATTTGAAGGAAATTATTAATCTTTCGTGGGATTTATCAAAATTAGATAATTCCACATAAAATAAAAAGTAAATTAAGAATAAATAAAATTTTAATTGAAATGGTAAAATTTAAATTCTAGAGGTTATGATTAGAGCTGTCCATGGGCCGGGCCCAAAAAAATTTTAGCCCGCTTTCTAGGCCCGAGCCCTGCCCGGCCCGAAATATGGGCCTGAAATTTTGTCCAGGCCCGGCCCGGGAAAAAAATAGAGCCCGAGCCCGGCCCATTTTTAAAATTACACATCGGTACACAACCCACAGCTCATCAAACCCCATATTCATACCCTCTTCCTTTGCTTATAATTTTAACTCTCCCCTATTTTAAAGCTGACCAAAAAAGAACCGACTCTTTCATCACTCTCCCCCTTCATCCTCTAAAGCATTTTTTTTCTTAGCTGTGTTCAGCTTTTGTCTCTGTTTTTATCATTTGTTTTCCACAAATTTGTGCGAAGGGTAAGGGATCTTTTTCCCAGCAATCAAAAGGTACCCTTTAGCCAAACCAGGCGAAAATTAAGCTCTTTTAGCTACAGATCCGACCATTTGAAATGGAGATGGAAGGTGGTCGGTCTCGACTCTTGACCAAAACCCCATAACTACAATCAGTTGCAGAGTTCAAGGATTTCGTTAAATCCAGACACCCTTTTCGTTATTAAGCTACCTGATCCAAGGTTCTTACTTGTTTTGTCACGTTCGTTATTTATTTTTGAAGATTTGGGTTTGGATTCCATTGAAGAAATTGAGAAGAATCCAGTTGAAATAGTGATTATATATAATTTTAGGAAGCAGGAAGCAGGAAGCAGGAAGAAAATGAGAAAAACATCTTTTGAGTGCAGGAAGGAGTGATTATATTCAGAACTACTACGATTAACAGAATCTATACACCCGATCAGTTCTCTGATATTATCATAAGATCCTACACTACTTTCATTCAGGTATCATTTAAAGAATAAACAAACAGTTTCGGGTTTACCTTAATTACGATTCTGTTGGAGAACTGAAGGTGGATCGATGGAGACAGACAGACGGGGTTAGGGATTTTAGAAGGCACAGGGTTAGGGATTTTGGAATTTTGAAGACAGACTGTCGGCGTGGGAAAGTGAAAAATAAAACCAAAAATTAAAAACTTAAAATTAAAACTAAAATTAACTATTATATTTTAAAAATAAAAAAAATATATATTTAATATATTTTCGGGCTGGGCCGAGCCGAGCTCGGGCCAAAAATTTTTTACCTGAGGCTCGGCCCATTTTCTAAACGGGCCTTATTTTTTGCCCAAGTCCATATTTCGGGCATATATTTTTACCCGAACCCTCTCATATTTCGGGCGGGCCCTCGGCCCATGGACAGCTTTAGTTATGATGTCTAAAGTTCAAGTCACATCATATGTTGATTCTTGTACATTTCATATAAAAAATACAAAAACACTCTCATAAAATTCTTTTATCAAATTTTGTTGTTAATCTTTATATTATGTGTAAGTTGCAAATTTAATCATTGTATTCTTATTTGGTCAATTTTAGACTTTGCACTTTTTGAATTTTGAAATTTCAGTCTCGACTCAAATGGTAACAATTAAATATGTTAGGTCAAATTCTGATATTGGTCCTGTGAGTTGTGAATTTAGTCCATGTTCTCCAATTTGATTTTTTTTAATCTCTATGCTTTTTAAATTTTGAAATTTGAGTCTTGAATCAAATGATATCAATTAAATCAATTGACTAACATAATGTGGCTTTTTTGCGAGTTTTATGTAGTAATAAGCTGATATAGCATTACAAAGTGATAATATATTTTTCATATGAGATTTTGGAAACAATAGAATTTAACTAATTTAACAATTATTGTTTGGTTGAGATTAAAATTTCAAAATTTGAAATGTACAAGGACTAAAAATAATCAAATTAAAATACAGAAACTAAAAATAACTTTGCACTTCTGAAACATTTTTTAGAATCTTCCAATTTACCACTCCAGTACTTTGCTCAGGTCGACTCAAATCCCTTCGACTGATATAATGTGACCCAAAAATCTGACCTTGTGAAGCCAGAATTCACATTTGCTAAACTTTGCGTACAACTGTTTTTCTCTCAAAGTCTGTAGCACAATCCTCAAGTGTTGTGCATGCTCGGATCCTGTCTTGGAATAGATCAATATATCATCGATAAACACAACTACAAATCTATCCAAATAAGGTTCAAAAATCCGATTCATTAGATCTATAAAAGCAACAAGGGCATTAGTCAAGCCGAATGGCATTACTAGAAACTCATAGTGACCATATCGAGTTTGGAAAATAGTCTTTGGTACATCACACTCTTTAACTTTCAACTGATAATACTCAGATCTAAGGTCTATATTCGAAAACACTGCAACACCTTTTAGTTGATCAAACAAGTCGTCGATACATGGCAAAGGATATTTATTTTTAATCGTGACCTTATTCAATTGTCTGTAGTCTATGGATAATCTCAAAAAAATCGTCTTTCTTTTTTACAAATAGAACAGGTGCACCCTAGGGAGACATACTCGGTCTGATAAATCTTCGGTCTAATAACTCTTGCAACTGTGTCCTTAATTTCTTTAATTCAGCTGGTACCATACGGTGTGGTGTTACTGATATCAGAGCCGTTCCAAGAACCACATCAATCGCAAACTCAACTTCACGATCAAGTGGTAAACCCAATAATTCTTCAGGAAATACATTAACAAACTCATTAACAACCGGTAACTGTTCTAGCTTCGATTTAAAATCCCAAGTATCAAGAATGTAGGCTAAAAATGTCTCATTACCTTTTCGCATCAATCTCTGAGCTAAAAAAGCTGAAATAATTATAACAATTTCTTTTGGATTCTCAGTCTCAACGAAAATCACTTCTCCTGTCTGACATTTCAGATCAATCCATTTTTGTCTACAATTTACTACGACATCATGCATCGATAACCAATCCATTCCTAGAATAACATCAAATTCTTGAAAAGGCAGCAACATCAAATCAATAAGGAATTCATAGCCTTTCACTTTCAGTGGACAATTACGACACACTAAATTAACTATTACACTTTGGCCTAATGGATTAATAACTTGAATATCATAATCAGTAGACTCAACAGTCAATTTCTTTTCTGTTACTAATGCAGTACAAATATAAGAATGCGTAGACCCAGGGTCAATCAATACATATATAGTAACATCAAAGAGATAGAATGTACCAGTAATCACATCTAGAGTCGTTGCTTCTTCTCTTGCTCGAATGGCATAAGTATGTGCAGGTGCTCTAATTTTTGACCAAGCAGCGGAATCTTTCATGCCCGAACGAGCAGTTCCAGTGGCACTATTTTGGCCCGAACGTCTACTTCTCTGAGAAGTAGTCACTTGCTTTTCTTTCTACTCTTCCTCTTCTTTTTGCAATTGAGGACAATTTTGGTTAAAATGGTCAGTGGCTCCACATTTGTAACAAGTAGTTTGCTTCTACACTCACCAGGGTGACATTTCTCACAATACTTACATTTAAGCTTAGGATCATTTTGCACACTACCCACACTAGTACCGGGTCTAGTGGATACCCCATAATCAGGTTGAGTCACCTTATTTTTATTTGTTCGTTCATGTATTGAAGTGGCTTGACTAAAGTCATCTCTAGACTTTTTCGCAGGTAATGTTGAAAATGATTTGGATGAACTTCTTTTGTAAGACTCTTTATTCCGTCTATCTCGCTGTATTTTTCTGTTGTACACCTCTTTCATCTTTTGTGCACGATCTGACAGAACAACAAATTCTCGTATTTCATTACCCTCAATCATCATTCTGATTTCATCATTCCATCCTTCTTCAAATCGAATGCACATTTCTTCTTCGATTGATATAATTTCTCGGGCATATTTAATAAGGTATATAAATTCCCTCTCATACTCAGTTATCGATCTATTTCCTTGGCGCAGGTCAATAAATTCCCTATTTTTTCTTGTCTAGATACCTCTTGTCGACATATTTCTTTTTAAATTCATTCTGAAAAAATTCCCAAAAGATTTTCTCTTTTGGCACTACAACCACTATTGTTGACCACCAATTATAAGCTTCCTATTTCAGTAATGAAACAACACATCTTAGATAATCATCAGGAGAACAAGCTATTTCTTTAAAAACTCTTATTGTGTTCTGAAACCAATACTTAGCTTTGACTGGATCATCATCCAACTTACCTCGAAATTATTCGGCCCCACACTTTCTGAGTTTCTCAATCGGAGTACGTTTACTTGATTCAATCACTAGAGGAGGTGGAGGTGCAACCTGCAGCTTTACAGGTGGTATAATAGGGGGATGAGGTTGTTGAGCCAGATTTCTTTCTTGCATGAAGTCACTAAACCATTGATTCATATACCCAAATAACATGTTTTTAAGTTCTTGTTCTTGAACCGGAGGAATTGAGACATTACTACTCGTCTCATGTTCAGATGTTTGTGCTTTACTATTAACTTCATCATTATCAGCACGTTCACATCTTTCTGACATCTTTACAATCAATAAGAAAAATAAGGGTTAGATTGGACCATACACATCACACTATCACAGATTTATATGACATGTATTTCTAGATATTTCACACGCTACGTCCAGTCCGAGAATCGGCTAAACCGTAGCTCTGATACCACTAAATGTAACACCCTAACCCTTATTCGTCACTGAAATAGGGTTACAAAATATTACCGAATTTTTCAGACCAAATACGAAGGTTTCATAACATTTAATATACATATTAGAAACTAATTATAAATCACTCAAATTGTCATTTGTATGAGCCCTGGAGCTCACAATACGCATTAGAAGTAAGTCGGGACTAAACCGAAAACTCAGAGAATTTCTCCTAAAATTCCAAAATTTTCTTTAGATACAGAGGTTACACGCCCGTGTGGTTAGGACGTGTGGCTCACACGGCCAAAAGACATGCTCGTGTCTTAGACCGTGTGGGCATTCGATGTGAGGCATACGATCGTGTCTCAGCCAGTGCCCATGCCCATGTAACTCTCTAACTTGGGTCACACGGCCAAGCCATACGCCCTTGTGTTAGGCCATGTGCAAAAACCTGAGCATTCTGTTTTTTAATTTTAAAGATGCAGGGGACACACAACTAGACCACACGCCCATGTGTTAGGCCGTGTGTCACACACAGTTGAGACACACACATGTGTCTCTGTCCGTGTGGACGAAAATAGGTCATTTTTAGGCCACTTTTCTCACCTTTTTTTATATCAACCTATACACAACATTTTAATACAACAATACATCCCAAACAAACAATCAACACAAGCCAAAATCATGTTTTAAGCATGACATAACATCACAATTATTCAAATACTTAAACTTACCTATTTAATCTATCTCATTGATTTATCAAAATTTACTACTAATTACATTCATACAAACATATACCATTCACAACCACATTTCAAATTATTTCATTACCAAATCAACCCTATACATGCCATATAAACCAAAATATATGTTGCAAAAGCTACCAAATTAAGTTGGATAGTGTGGCTTGATGTGTTGATCCGATCACCTGACCTCACGTTAATCTACAAGAACATTAAACAACACAAGTAAGCTTAATGAAGCTTAGTAAGTTCGATGGTTAAACATAAATCTTACCAAACTTAATATAACAAATTAAATAGTAAATTATTCATGCACTTTCCCTGTCAACCACAATATAAATCGATAAACACACTTCTTTCAAATTAATATCAATAATAACAATAAATATTTCGATATTAATTTCATATGTCACTTACTGAATCTTACCGAATCGAAGAACGGCTTATGTATATGAGTACATCATTTTCAGAAGCTCGAAGGCTAATCGAAAGCACATAAGTGTTAAACAGAAACTCGTAAGGGTTGAACGGAAGCTCATAAGAGCTGAACAGAAACCCATAAAGGTTAAACTGAAGCTCAATAAAGCTGGATAGAAACCCATTAGGGTTGAACGAAAATTCATATGAGTTGAACAGAAACTTGTGAGAGCTAAACGGAAAGTAAACACGAAAGTTCGCAACAAATACTGAACTTCAGTTTACTTGGATAATTTGTCGTCAATTCTTCCTTTGTCTTTCGCCATAGAACAATTGTACTTAATCTCGCGTTCCATTCATTTTGAGCATTCAATTCAAAATTCATAATTTCTAACAATCTTTTACTTTCATCAATATATATATAAATAATTACATAATGCTATTCATCAATTTAACATATAAATATTAAAGTTTAACCATACAAACTTACCTGGATCAAATTGTAAAAATTTGTAGTAGTTTAGGGACTATTCTGCTAATTTTCCTTTTTCACGATTGTCTACGGACTCTTGATTTGTAGCAAAATATGAAAATCAGTCTCTTAAAGGTTCTTCAATGGTGTTTTTAGGCTGAAATTTGGTGTTGAAATGTCTAGAAACTCTTAAATACTAATTTAGCTATTTTAAATTTTATTTTATTTCCTATTTTACCCTTGTTTCACCTAATTTCATGATTTTTCTCTACATATGCCACCTCAGCCATCCCTTGTGTGTCTAATTGCCTTTTTAGTCCTCCCTTATTTACCATTTAGGCTATTTAATCACTATTTCTTTAATTAGCCAATTTTACACCTTTTTCAATTTAGTCCTTTTTAATTAATTAACTATCAAAACGTTAAAATTTTCTAACGAAATTTTAATACTACCTTAATGGCACTCCGTAAATATTTATAAAAATACTTATGGCTTGGTTTATAAAATCGAGGTCTCGATACCTCGTTTTCTAAAACACTTAACCTAATAAATCTTTATTAAACACAAATTACTAATTCAAAAATCTTCCTAAAACTACATTTGACTCGTAAATACTAAATAATAAAATTTACGAGCTTACTTGTCGGATTTGGTGGTCTCGAACTATTATTTCCGACACTACTAAAAATCAGACTTTTACACTTAGACAACAAATTTCATTCATATCATGACTTGACAACTTTTCCAAAAAAAATTCTTAGTCAGATCGAGCACCAATGAGACTTCAATCTCCACCTCCACTAAGACCTAGTGTTCACAGAGAGAATTCCAATGAAAGATGTGATTTTTTTTCATGTACTTGGTCATAGGACAGAAGAGTGTGTTCACTTAAAGTAGGCTATTGAATCAACAATGTGCCAGGGACAATTGAAGCAGTTTGTGGCCTATCTGGCGCAAGCATCAAGGTATACAGGTTCTGACAAGGCTAAAGGTTCTTCAAGATCATCTAATGACGATAGAGATAAAGGAAAATAGGTTGTTAAAGGAGTAACTAACGCTATTGTTGGGCCAAATGAAGAGTAGGCTAGATCTAACACAAAGAGAAAGGCATACTTGCGTAGTCCTATGTCCGTATCAATTTCGACTAAGAAACCTTGTTCGACGTAAGCATGGAGATTAGGTTTTTCCGAGTGTGATGAAGTGGAGTTGCTTGATACCAAGGGTAAAGATCAATTGGTTGTTTCAGCTCTCATTGCAGGTTCCAAAGTAAAGAGGATTTTGGTTGACATAGGAAGTGTTATTAAAGTGTTGTCCAAATATGATTTACATAAATGTGACTCAAACTTGTATGCTTAAAATCTTATTATCTTAACCTTACAATTTCACTGTAAGTCTCATCGAGAGAATAAATTACAATTTATTTTTTTATTTAAAGATTTTTTTGATAAAATTCCTATTACTATTTATAGTTCTTGCAAACCGTTAAATAAAAAAATATGCATATAAATATACTTCAACCTTATCTTTCATAGTTGTTGTCATAACAATGATATTAACTCAATCGATTATTTTCTTATTTAAAGATTTAAAGTAAAAGGGTAAAATTACATAGATAGTCACCTAATTATCAAAAATTTTCATTTTAGGCATCCAAAATAAAAAGTTTATAATTTAAGCACTCACATTACATAGTTCGATCATTTTGGTCACTCCTGTTAAAATTTCAAACGGCAAGCTAACGTGACAATTAAAAAAATCGGTATAATAACAAATTTAGCCTCAACTTTTACATATTATATCGATTTAGTCATAATTTTTAAAAAATAACCCTCAAAATTTACAAATATTCTCAATTCAATCCCAATTCTAAAATAATTCAAAAAAAATTGAAATGAAATCATATATAAATTTAAAAATATATCATAAATATTTTCAAAAAATATATAATAATAAATTTAAATTTTATATTAATATTAAATAAAAGGGTAAACTACCAAAATAGTCACTTTTGTTTGGCTCAGGTTACATTTTAGTCACTTATGTTTGAAATGTTACGTTTTAGTCACTTATGTTATCACGTTGTAACATTTTAGTCATTGAGCCGTTAGTTTCTGTTAACGGTGTAACAGCAAACTGATGTGGCACGTTAAATCATCATTTCAAACAAAAATTCTAGGTTAATTTATAAAAGCGGTCCCCATATTTTTTCGTTTGGAGCAATTTAATTTTTTTCTTTTATGTTTTTTAAACTTTCTTTCTTTTCCATTCTCTTATGCTTCTCCCTTTGTTTTCCTCCATTCTCCATTTCTTTCAACGTAGTTTTTCTATGTTTTATTTTTTTGAACAATTTAATTTTTTTCGAGTGAGGCGAGCTTGTGGACTAGTTACAAATGGAAAGCATAGAAAAACTATGTTAAAAGAAATGAAGAAGGGAGGAAAATAAAGGGAGAAGCATAAGAGAATGGAAAAAAAGTTAGAAGAACATAAAAGAAAAATTTTAAATTGTTGAAAATAAAAAATATAGGGACCAATTGTAGAATTTAACCTAAAATTTTCGTTTGAAATGATGATTTAACGTGCCACATCAACTTACCGTTACACCATTGTCGACAATTAACACTCAGTGACTAAAATATTACAACACGATAACATAAGTGACTAAAACGTAACATTTCAAACATAAGTGACTAAAATGTAACCTAAGACAAACAAAAGTCACTATTTTGATAATTTACCCTAAATAAAATTAAAATCCCCCCCACTCGGTCCTCTCCCCTCTCCCACCACTGTCCCTGTCTCCCATGCCTCATACTCCTCCCACCACCCCCATCCCCGTCCCTTTCCCCCTCCCTCCCCCGACCACCATCCCTCTCCCTCTTCTTTTGACTTCTTCATTTTTGTTCATGTGAAATGAAATCTTTTTCTTTTCTTTCTTTAGGAATTTTAGAAAATTTAAGTATTTAATTATGGAATTCTGACTTCTTTCTTCAATAATTTTCTTTGTTTGAGCTCCATTTGTTGTTTTTTGATCTTTAGGGTGCTTTTTTCCAATAATTAGTCTGCTTGATTTAGTGTTATTCATCATTTTTTTCCCTTGAATTGGTTTTTTTTTTCATTGATTCTATTAATGTTATGTAGAAGTTAAGATGATGAAGGAGAGATTTGCCAAGCTCCTTTTAGGAGAAGGCATGTCTAGAGGTGGGAAAGAAGTGTGTACTGAACTCACCATTTCAAATGCGTTAAAAGAAGAGGGAGAGAGACAGTGGTGGGTGTAGGGAGGAGGAGGGGGTGGGGTAGGGGTGCTAGGATTTTTTTTATTTAATATTAATATTAATATTAATATAAAATTTAAATTTATTATTAAATTTTTTAAAAAATATTTATGTATTTTTATATATTCCTTTGAATTTTTTAGAATTAGGAACAAATTTCGAATATTTATAAGTTTTGAGGGTTAATTTTTTAAAATTATAACTAAATTGATATAATATGTAAAAGTTGACGGCTAAATTTATTATTATACCGATATTTTACCTCAATGTTAGCTCACTTGTGATTTTAATAGGAGTGACCAAAATAATCGAATTATGTAATATGAGTGTTTAAATTGTAATTTTTTTTATTTTAAATGCTTAAACTGAAATTTTTTTATAATTAAATGATTATCTCTGTAATTTACCCAAAGTAAAACTGCATTATTTTTGAGAAAAGAGTTTGATAATTTAAAAATAACTGATTATGATGTGGATACATTCCTTCTTGATGTACACCCATAACTTAAAACCTATATTCAATTAACTTATTTGAGAAGGAAGTGACATACCTGACCTCTTTCGTTCCGTAATCTAAGAGGGATTTTGCATTACGCCAGAATTACGATATGAATAAAACTAATCACAATTGATATTAAAACATATACAACTTTTGCTTAAAATGGTGATGTTAGTTCATCTGTTTTATCATATGTGTCCATGGATGCTTTTAAATTTAGCTTCGAGTCTTATCATATATGATTATATTGTGTGAATCTCTGTCTTATTTTATGCGAATATTAGAGATAAAGTCAAAAAAAATTTTTTTTGAGGCGGAATTAAATTTTATATTTTAACAATAGTAAAAATGTAATTTTATCATTTTAATAGTTTTTATAATTATCATTTTAGGAGGGACAATGTACAATTTTACCATTACTAATTTAAATTTTTTGGGGGGTCGGTGCCCCTGCCAGCCGCCATAGATGCGCCATTGGTGTATACCATGTGTGGGTTTGGTTTAGTTGTTTTTGGTTTTTCGTCCATTGTGCTTTATACTAGGTTGATTCTACATTGTAGTTGATCGGACATATATCCTTGTACTCTATTTGTAATTGTAATCCTCTAACAAAAAATCTTATCATATATAATTTTTATACATTTTATATAAAAAAATCCATATGATTTTTATATAAAAACCTTCGTAGTAATATTTTTTATTTAGTAAAAAGATTTGACATTCGATTGATTTATGACACTAACTTAATTAAACACTTAAATATGATATTAGTAGATGTTATTTGATAACATCCTGGAGTAGAATATTATGCATCCAAACTTTCTCGAATTTACCATCTTCAAGGGTCTATTAGTAATATGCGAGTCATATTAACTAATACTAATTGATTGCTCAAGTTCCGGTTTTGATTTTTTTATTTTTTAAATATAGATTTTTAGTTTTTGTACTTTAATTTCTTATAATTTATTTTTTTATTTTTATAATATCATTATTTAGTTTAAATGGTTAACGGTAACTATTTGAACTAATTAATGACGTTATAAAAATTAGAGGTTCAAATTACATAAATTAAAGTATCGAAACTAAGCCTCAAATTTAAATATGATAAAAAAGACCAATGCCATAATTTAACCTAATTAATTTAATTTTTTAAAATATATATTATAAGAGATATTTGTGACTTTTTTTAAAAAAATATGTTTCTGGGTATATTGATTCAAGTCAAGAAATTTGTTTTAGGAATTAAGATAAAATTATAAATTTTGGCGGCAAAATTAAACATTTTGAGTTAAAATGATTCAAATTAAATTACTATTTCTTTAAAAAATAAAAACAAATATATATTTCATTTAATCAAATATTAAAAAAGACTTAATTAAATGTTTTAATTTGGTAAGAGTCTTTATTATTTAAGCTCTTAATTGAATTAGGTCATCAATTCGGTTGGAAAGTTAAGGGAATGTCCTTTAGTAATTAAAATAAATAATATTATTCGAGGATATTTTAGTCTTTTTACTTTAAAAAAACAATAAAAATATGCATGTGATGAGTTTTGTTCAATTGCATCATTAAACTCTTTAATTTACCATTTAGTTAAAACTTTATTTTGATATTTTTATACATTTTAATTTTATTACGGACACTTTATTACCTCCATCAGTTGTATATCTATACTATTATTTAAAGTCTTGATTGAGTCGGTGTCACGAGTCAATCGAACACCAACTTAGTTAAGAAATTACAGGAATGTCCTTCTGTAATCAAAATAAGTAATATTATTTGAGGATACTTTAGCCTTTTATTTTGAAAAAAAATCAATAAAAACATGCATATGATGAGATTCGAACTCAAACCAATTGCATTAATAAAACTTTTAATTTTCCACACAACTAAATCCTTATTTTAATATTTTTATCCATTTTAATTTTATTATGAACACTTTATTACTTCCATCAATTGTATATATTAATAATAAACAACTTAACCTATTTTTTAAATTTTAATATGATACATATTTAATTTGTTATTATTAATTAGTTTCAACGCATACGTTTTATAATTTATTATATGTTATTTTTAAACAAACATTTGTGTTCTATATTTGTGGTTTCCACATGCATACACGTGTGATAGGGTTTATAATTATTATTAATTAGTTTCGAATCATACTTTTTATTACTTATTGTATTTTTTTATCTACTTTCTTTCGTATGAGTGTAGCATCACAATTCTTAGTCTATGTTTTTTTATGCAATGTCTAGAACTACCAATAGGCTCTCCTCAACCCTTAAATAAGAGGATAATACGCTTTAGCGCACTCGAATCTCCACGTTCTCCTGTGTTAACAACAATACTAATACCAACTGAGATAAAACTCAATTTGTAAAATTAATTTAAAAATTAAAAGTAAAATTGTTTACTTTCTAGGAAAAGAGTTTCAGAAATTAATCATGGCTTCAAAAAGATATGCATGCATTCCACCCACAAAATTAAACCATTCCCTTTCAATCAAAATCAATATTTGAAGCAACTGTAGGCAATTTGGTTTTTATAAGTTAAAATGGATAAACAAAGAAAATAAAAGATAAGAAAATTAGATTCTGATAGGCTAAAAGGACCCTTCATTTTTTTAGACTCACATTCCTTTAACTTTCAAGCTGAAAATCCCAAACACCAACCCAATTATGCCACTTGTCCCTCTATGTTAGCCAATAATTTTCTAAATTTTATACCAAATTTTCCTCATTTTGAATTTGATTTAATTTAGGTAATCATACAAAAAAGAAAACTAAAAAGATTCAATCTTGAAAAAGTCCGAAATGACTTAAAGTAAATGTCGGGGAGAAATTAACAAGAGAAAATTTTTGAAGTATAATCTTTTGAACAATTGGCTTAGACCTCGAACAATTAAAAATTATTCTCAAGATGTCTATAGATAATTTTAGTCTTGAATTTTGTATTCCCTTAATAACAATAAATTTAAGTAACAAATTTAAAATAATCTAAAAATTTTAAAACCCAAATTAACATATTCCAAGAAATTGCAATTAACTTGAAGGACGTACATATAATTTTTTATTCTTAGTTACAAAAAAGAAAAAAAAAGAAAAGGCTTGATTGCTTTTATGATGATGATAAATCATGGAACTATACGAATTATCCTAAAAAAAAAAGGCTTTTGGGTGCTTATTGGTGAGACTGAGACACCCCAAGAAAACAAAGAAAGCCCTGAAATTAGGACATGTTTCAGAAATTTGCTTCTGTTTTTTTCTGCTGATTCCGGTTTTGCTCTTCTGTTTTTTTTTTTTTTTGACAACCCATTTCCAGACTGTAAATTCCAAACACAAAGCATCACTCAAATACTCAATCAGTGAGGAAAGTGAGAGTGAGTGAGTGAGTGATTGGTTTTCTTTTTCTGGGGAAAATATTTTAGATACAAGAAAACAAACACCCCCCTTATATTATAGGGATTCATGATTGAGTTATAGGGATTCGAGCTTAATGGCAAAAGCCATGTGAATTTTATGCCCAGAGGTATGGGGTATCATTTTTTTTCCCTTTTGGTTGCCGTTAAAAAGTAGTTTCTCTTCCACGATCTTCTGCTAAGCTATTTGTTGTGAAGACTTCAACTTGTCATCAGCGCAGTTCACTTCAGGTAAGCTCTTTGTTTACGTAATTTACACATTTTATTCTTTCGTAAGTTGCATTGATTTTCTCTTGAAATCTTCCACTTCTAAATGTTTATTTTATGATCTGAATCCAAGAGTAAGGCTCTAAAATATATGCATATCATCTTTTAAAATCATTTTGCCAGAAAATCTTTCTTATCTGCTCCTAAAATTGTACTGAAATGTTGTTTTCTTTTTCTTTCCAGGAAATTTCTCATATCCGTTTTACAATTTATATGATGATTAAGTCTTTCAAACATCGTGAAATTTAATGATTGGAAGCTAACCTGAAAATCCTCTATATTAATATATATAGTTTGAAAGATGAAAACTTAAGAAATTATGAGACTACTTTTTATCACCCTCATAATTCAGTTCCAAAAACATCTCATAGTCCAGTTCATTTCAATGCCCCCACCACTGATATTGAAATTGAAACATTGGCATATAAGACATGGAAGGAACCAAAAATCAACTATTTTTTAATGTATTTCCAGCTGGAAATTTATAATATTTGCACGGCTATCAATTATAATGGGGTTTTCCTTACTCTTCAATGCATGATAGAGAAAAAAAACAAAACAAAACTATCTAGGTATATATATCTTTCGATTAAATTATAATTTTAATATTTTAATATACTCAAATTCGAGATTTAATTTGTATTTTTTCGCTTTTAATTTTATAATGTTTTTACTATATCTAAATTGATAAGTTTGTTAGCTACTGATGTGAATTTCTTGTGAATTTAGATTTATTAATAATATTAATAAAGGATAAGGATCAAGTTATGTCATTCAAATAAAGGGGCCAAAATCACAATCAGACTTAGATTTTTCCTTTATTTTTATTTTTTTAGTATAGTTTGTATTAACTTTGAAATTTTATGCAGAAATGGAGTCAACAGAAAAATCATCCAAGCAATCAAATTTGATCCCACCATTGCCGAGGGACTCAAGGGGCTCACTAGAAGTGTTTAATCCATCAACTTTCTCGACCCGACCAGTTAACCCAGCATTTCGCCCGCAACCCATTTGGGAAAACTTGATAGAGCAACGTGATAGTACCGCGGAAGAAGCTGACACTCGCACTTCCGAGCTCGAATCCAAGTCGGGTCGGGCTGAAGAAATAATAACATCATGGATGGCACTCAAGGAACCGAACGCTCCTGCTCCGTCGCCCGCCCTGTCTTCATTAGCATCATCACCGCTCGTTTGTAACGTCACTGCGAGCCCGAAACCTTCTGATGAAGCCGGGGTGGCTGCAAAGAGAGCTGCGGAATGGGGGTTGGTACTGAAAACGGATAACGAAACGGGTAAACCGCAGGGAGTTGTTGTTAGGAATTCGGGCGGGGATGAGCCGAATTCCAAACCGGGTACTTCTCGTAGGAACTCGAATAATTCGGTTCGGAGCTCCGAAGAATCGGATAATGAATACAGCAAGGAGAGAGGGTTCCCTAGAGTATCGGAGGACTTAAAGGATGCATTATCAACGTTTCAACAAACGTTTGTTGTTTCGGATGCTACCAAACCCGATTACCCGATTCTTTATGCAAGTGCCGGGTTTTTCAGGATGACTGGATACACTTCTAAGGAGGTCATAGGCAGGAATTGGTAAATTACCCTTTTTATGTGTATTTACTTTTTAATTATAATTTTAGTCCCTCTATTACATACCAACTCAAAATTTAATCCTTTCATTTTAATTCGATATATTTTGATTCTCTTACTCTTATTAATGTGCATCGTAACGCAATTAACAGAAGTTAACAATTTGGATTTATTGTTCACGTTTATGAGATAAGAGGACCTAAATATGTAAAATTAAAATAAATAAAAAAAACTAAATCCTAAATTTTGATGTAGTAACTTTTTGCTTTTACTTTATTTCTTTTAACTGTAATAACAGCCGTGAGAGGGTAAAATTGACATTTTGATGTTGTTGTTGGGTGGGTCGAGGATCCAGTCGGTTTTTACAGGGAGCGGGTACGGACCCGGAAGATGTGGCGAAGATTAGGGAAGCATTGCAAGCAGGGAGAAATTATTGTGGGAGATTGTTGAATTACAAGAAAGATGGAACACCTTTTTGGAATCTTCTTACAATTGCACCCATCAAGGACGAAAATGGAAAAGTTTTAAAGTTCATTGGGTTAGTTTTTCAATTATTACTTTTATGTGTGTTTATTTACAATCGTATGACATGAAAATTTAGGTTGGATCTCAACTAATTCTATTTCCCTCTCTCAATTATAAAAAAAATATATAATTCTTTTAATTAATTTATATTTTAATGATATCCATATCTTATACAATTATTTAGTTTTAATGATTTTCTATAATAATTTTAATTTTATTATAAATGTATTAAAATCATTTTTTATAAATAAAGTAAAATATTATTTGGAAGTTACAATTTATTTTATTATATTTAATTTTAAAACATTATATTGAATATTTCACTTTGTTTTTAATTGACATAAATCATAAGATTTAACATACATAATAGTAAATATTTCTGTCCATCATTCTAAAAAGACGCCTAAAGAAGAGATTTCGCTTTCTAATTGTCATTTGCTTGGATCCATTTACACAACATAAAAACTTAAATTAATTTTTATACATTTTTCGTAACTATTTTTTTAAATTAATTATTAATTTTCAACTTTTAACTTACATTTATAAAATAAAAAAATTTCACTTTCCTAACTTTTACCAACTTTATTTTTTTCCCTTTTATTAAATTACTAAAGACAATTTAATATATATTTTTTATTATTTATGTTATAATATAACATATTTATTTTTATATAATATAAATTGTATAATATATAAAAGAAAAGAACAATATATTATAAATTTGAAAGTGAATCAGACTGAGTTGAATAATGCTTTGAATATTAAAACACGAGCCTTAACTCATATTCTAAAGAAATTATATCTATTTTCGTAAGTCCAAGTGGTTCTTCCGATTTGGATGGATACCTTAATCCTTGAATAAGTCTAAATAAAATGAATTCATTACTATTATAAGATATTATGCTTGACCTTTTTAATTATCGAGTATAAATTACTTTCGATTTTAAAATTATTGTTTCTAATTTAGATCTTCATTTCTTTTCGATCAATAAATCATTTTAAGAATTTTACATTGTAACAAGAATGTTTTAAATAAAAAAATATTTTAATAATTCTTTTAACTAAATTTGATGTTATGAGAAGTGATATTAACTCAATTAGAATTATATAAGTGGTAGCTAGGCCTAGGATAATGTTTGTTGTAAGGACATGGGAACATGAAAATTCGAAAGAACAAAGAGAAGAAAACGGAACTGGGGGCATTGTCGTTACATGTGTCTTGTGTCCCAATGTCGCATCATATAATTGCTAAAGTAATTTTGGTGGGGGCTGGATCACATGCAATCGTTATCAGTTATCTCCCACAAGATTCATTATTCTTTTATGGTGATCGAGAGGTGGGGCTTCCATTCCCAGCTGTGTGATTGGTGGTGATATAGGGGGATCAAGGGGGGATTTTGTTGTTTTTAATATGATATTGGTGATGTGGCAGAATGCAAGTGGAGGTGAGCAAGCATACGGAAGGGGCCAAGGAAAAGATGGTGCGACCCAATGGATTGCCTGAGTCTTTGATACGATACGATGGTATATGTATTTTACCATATCTTTCTCTTTTTCTTTTAGATTATTAAAATGTTTAAGTTAATATAATTTATTTTAAAATTTTTGATGAGTTGGCAGCATTTGATAGTTTATAAATAAATTTATACAAGGAGTCTATGTTAATTCTTAGTAATTATTTTCATATTCAATTATATATATATATTGATGTTTGAATTTTCTTTCTAAGTTATTCTATGAATTTAGTAATTTTCTCATATTGAGTCTTTACTTAACAATTGTTCTCGTATTGAAACATGGACTTTATAGATTTTAAGGAAACATCGATTACTAACTTGAATAAAAAAAGGTTTAAATCAAATGTGTGAGTAGTTGTCAAGTTCAGACTCAAAAAATAATTTAACACATTAAATATATGAATTATTTTACTATCAATGGTTTGAAACTTGACAACATCATTGTTTAGGAGGAACAAGATTTATATTTATTGCATTTTCAATGTACACTATCAGTAATACAAATACTTTTGATTAATACGCGGAAGATTTCAGATAATAATTCATGCATGGTAACGTAATGGCTTTTTTTCACTTACCAAGATATGAGCTAGTACAATGATGTTATTGCAGCCCGGCAAAAGGACATAGCTGCCGGGTCAGTCACTGAGCTGGTGGAAGCAGTGAGGAAACCTCGTTCACTCAGTGAATCATCAAATGGTCCTTTCACTAGAAAATCAGGCGGTGACGATGATGGTGAAGGAGCAGTATCCATCGGAAGGCGAAACTCAGCAAACGTACCTCCACATAGAAGGAACTCCAATGGGGGTATTCGAATGTCAATGGAACGTATCAGTGAAGTCCCAGAAAAGAAACCCAGAAAATCTAGCCGTCTTTCTTTCATGGGGTATTATAGAAAAAAAACCAACATCTTTACTTTTTGTTTTTTTATGGTAGCTTGTAAAAAAAAATCACTTGGTTGCATGCATTCCAGGCTTATGAGGAAAAGCCAGAATACGGCTGATAGCTTTGACAATAGTCTATTGGTGGATGCTGATGAGGATGAAAGTGATTATGATGATGATGATGATAGGCCTGACAGTGTTGATGACAAAGTTAGACAAAAGGAAATGAGGAAGGGTATTGATTTGGCCACCACACTCGAACGTATAGAGAAAAACTTTGTCATTACTGATCCAAGGTTGCCTGATAATCCCATTGTAAGCCTTTCAACTCTACCCTATATATATGTTTTAATGGTTGAGCATGCAGATTAGAAACTAATGTTTCAACTTGATCTTGATGTTCAGATCTTTGCATCTGATAGCTTCTTGGAGCTGACAGAGTACAGTCGTGAAGAAATACTGGGCAGAAACTGCAGGTATGTCTCTGAACAAGCTGGTAATTTAAAGTGTATGCAAGATGATAGCTTAAATCGTTTGAAAAGCTGGTAAAGAATGAACTTAAATCATATTCTTTTTGAAGTCAAGCTGAACATATATATATGAGTTTTTAACTAAAATGGGGTTAACTTTGTGTGATTGTTAAATCCTTATAGGTTTCTACAAGGCCCTGAAACTGATCCAGCTACTGTAAGGAAGATTCGAGAGGCAATCGATAACCAGACAGAAGTAACTGTGCAGCTAATCAACTACACTAAGAGTGGTATGCTTGAACATTTTTAAATATGATGCCTAATCTTCAATATTCCAGATTCATGTCATGCATATAAAGTTGTTCTGTATTTAAGGAGTTTATCTTCCTAGTCCTATAATTATTTTAAGATTTTTGTACACATTTCAGGCAAGAAGTTCTGGAATCTGTTCCATCTACAGCCTATGCGTGATCAGAAGGTAAAATCCTCGAATATTTCGGAGTGGAATGTACATGTTTCATCTTGCTATATAACTCTTTTAATGTGCAGATGATCAAATTTCAGCTACATATGACTTTCTGGACTTATGAACAAAATTCTCATTGATTTTCTTGTTTCTTTTTTGGCCTCTGTTAACAGGGAGAAGTTCAGTATTTTATCGGAGTGCAGCTAGACGGCAGTGCCAAAGTCGATCCACTTCATAATAGTATTCCTGATACTGCTGCACAAGAGGGTCAACAACTGGTCTGAACTCTTACTCGTTTCTACTTGCATTCTAAATCCTTATGTTCTAACTTGGTTCCATTATTACCTCTACTTATGATGTGTTTTTTGATGCTAATCTTCCTCTTTTATCACCAAAGTCTGTATTTCTCTTTAGGTGAATAGCTGAATTTTCTTGAGTATTCTATCAAATATTTATAAATTTGCTGGTTTGTAATGACAAATTAGTATAATCCCTGCTTGCAGGTGAGACAAACTGCAGAAAATGTTGATGAAGCAGTGAGGGAACTTCCGGATGCCAACATGGTAAGGTTCAAAAGTTGATCGTTTTCAGATGAAAACCTCTTTTGTGTTACAAGAACCTTACAAAATATTTGATATTTCACTACCTGCAGAATCCAGAAGATTTATGGATGAGTCATTCCAAGGTGGTTCACCCTAAACCTCACAGAAAGGATAGCCCCTCTTGGAAAGCTATTCAAAAGGTATTATTATTCTTTCATATATGCACACCCGAAGTATCGTTCAAAATGATCTCTTTTCCGGGACCCTAAAGCTCGATTTGCCTTAATCTGTTGTAATTTATAGGTACTTGATAGTGGAGAAAAGATGGGTCTAAAACATTTTAGGCCTGTAAAACCATTGGGATCAGGGGACACTGGCAGGTTTGTCTAATTACTCCGCTCTTCTCTTACACTTAAATTCTGCAGGATAAAGCATGTATGTCTGTCATACAAATTTTTAATATCAGCTATTGTTTTTATATTTTCTTGGCAGTGTTCATTTGGTGGAACTGTGTGGCACTGGCCTGTACTTTGCGATGAAAGCTATGGATAAAGGTGTTATGCTGAATCGAAACAAGGTATCTGAAATTGCATTATTATGAGTATTAAGCTTGAAAAAAATACCCAGATTTTCATTTGTTTGCTATCTAATGATAAGCCTGATAGTTTAAATGTTCAATGTTAGTTGTAATTTCCCAAGTTTCAATGCCCTCCATGGTCCAAGTACAATGGACATCCTTCATTTTTGCTTACGTGATGCACTTGCCTTCCATTGCTATAGGTGCATAGAGCTTGTGCAGAAAGTGAAATTCTTGATATGTTGGACCACCCTTTTCTTCCAGCATTATATGCATCATTTCAGGTTAGTCAAATAAATAGTTTGAAATATAATTTACTGACATAAATATTAGATGCTTTTTCAATACGAAGAAACTTTACTGTCTAATTTCTTGAGCTTTTGCTTTTATAGCTGGTCTTTCATCATTTCTTGACATGATTTCTTTATATGATGACATAAAAATTCTAACTCTTAGATACTTTTCAGACCAAAACACATATTTGTTTGATTACGGATTACTGTCCTGGTGGTGAACTTTTCATGCTTTTGGACAGGCAACCAACGAAGGTCATGAAGGAAGATGCAGTAAGGTAATTATCTTTTCACCATAACAAACACTACCTTAACCTTGTTTTGAAAATCTCTGATTGTCTCATAGACTCATATAACATAAGCATTTCTGGGGTTTCCAGTTTATTGCCAAATTTGTGTTGGAATGGAACTAACTTGAAAGTTCTTTATGACTGTAGATTTTATGCTGCAGAGGTGGTTGTTGCATTGGAGTACCTTCACTGTCAAGGTTGGTTAAACTCAAATATACCAACAAATCTGATAGTATTAATTAAGTGATCGATCAATTCTTTCAGTGATTATGTTTCTCTTCTTACAGGGATTATATACAGAGATTTGAAGCCTGAAAATGTTCTACTCCAGGACAATGGGCATGTAGCCTTGACCGATTTTGATTTATCTTGCTTGACATCTTGCAAACCTCAGGTATCTAATTCTAAGCTTCTGGGTCTTCAAGAACACTGTGTTAACCATGTTTTCGAAGTTATGATAGAAAAATGCAATGAACTTGAGCTGTGTTTTATAGCTGCTGATTCCAGCCACAGATGAAAAGAAGAAACGGCAGAAAAGCCAACAGAATCCGATCTTTATGGCCGAACCAATGCGTGCATCGAACTCTTTTGTGGGAACCGAAGAGTATATTGCTCCGGTTTGTTTCTTGTCATTTCACATCAATATTTATAGTTCTTATGGGGTTGTTTTCCTTATTGAATGCTCATTCTTGAACTGTTGATTATTGCAGGAAATTATCACTGGGGCAGGCCATACCAGTGCAGTAGACTGGTGGGCTCTAGGTAATTTTGTTTTCTTATAAAGCAAGTCACAATCCGAATGTGCATGTTTTTAGAAGGAAGTTTCCTACTCAGATCATGGTTAGAACATACACTAACACGAAAAATGTAACCAAAACACGAAATACTAATGTATGAATATTTCAAACTTTATCGATATTATGAACTTAATAAATACCTTAAGCATGATTATGACATAACAAAACACACCAACACGAAGAAACCATGCCTTCAGCTAATCAGAAATATTGTAGTTTATAATTAAATGAAAATTCTACTTCTCTTTTCAATTGCTCAGATTGATTTTTATTGTTCTATTTCAGGCATTCTTCTATATGAAATGCTGTATGGATATACACCATTCAGGGGAAAGACACGACAGAAGACATTTGCCAATGTTCTTCAAAAAGACCTTAAATTCCCCAAAAGTATACAAGTAAAATCCTCTGTCTTCAAATCTCTCTTTTATTACACCCTTTTCAAAGTTACAAGGCAGTTAAATATATAAACAATAAACTTATAAGTCGACTGAACCACAAGTGGACTGACAAAAGATTTGTATTCAAGTCTTCAGTTCACGTCAGTCTCACTTCAATCTTTGGACGACCCCTACCCCTTACCATTATATAAAATCCGATATATAGGAAATAAACGTAATTAATTTTCAGAAATCTGGTGTTTCAGCAAGGGAGATGACTATATATAAAACTCCCACAACTTATGTGCTGTAATTTGGAGTTGAAGCAAGTATTGCTATGGCTAGGGTTAAGTATTTCTTTTTTTTGGTTGCGTGAAAACAGGTGAGTCTGCATGCAAAGCAGTTAATGTACCGCTTATTGCATAGAGATCCAAAGAACAGATTAGGTGCACGTGAAGGGGCCAATGAAATCAAGCGACATCCATTCTTTAAAGGTGTAAATTGGGCTCTCGTTCGCTGGATGGTAATTTCGTTATCCTTGCACTTGAATGAACTTTTTATAGCATAATCTAACATTATTTGATTCATAAACTTGGGTGAGTTATGTTAGTATATATGTGTAAGTATAGCTCTGCTAATATTGAAAGATGTTTAAAAGAAAGGTTGCATCACGTAGACTATGAAATAAGTTAAATTCGAGAGTCTAATTTAAATACTTGACAATCGTGATTTGAATTTATAAATTTATCTCGATTAGTTTAAATATGAATTTAATTCAATCTAATTTGACCATTAATCACCAACGACTTGAATCGGTTTACCCAAACCTAAAAATAACTTGAATAAATAATGTTGTGAACCCTAATGATTGAACCTTAAATGACTATAACAAATAACCAAAGACTGACAAACCCAAATGATCTGAATTCAAAACTACCCAAAACCGATCTAAAAACTATAGTTCTACCTGCCCAATTGACACACAGTGTGAAGTATAGCTATCATGTTTATTTCTTGTTTTTGATGTTTAATTGCCCCAATCCACTTTCCATATTATCATTAGATTCTTAACTGTGTTGACATTTGTTGAATGCCCTTCCAGACTCCACCTGAGCTTGAAGTTCCCATCTCTGCAACTGAAACTAGGAAGGAAGAAGATAAAGCAATGGACCCTCAATTACAGGATTTACAAACTAATATTTTCTGAGAAGCTTGGAATGCTTTATCACTTCACCATTAGAGGCTTCGGGTTTTATAGATGTTGTGTGTTTCTCTCATGCTAGCATTATGTTGTATTCTTCTTTTTCCTTTTTTGGGATTAAAATGCAATTTTCCTGTTGATTGGTAAATAAAAATCAGTTTGTTCCTTTTAATTTCTTTATATCATCAGTACAGGTAAGGAGATTTGGGGGTTATTCTTTAGATTCTTAAAAGCACCATAATTTTCTTTGTGTACTGTTTTGAACCCATTGTGCCCCCATCTTTGCCCTACATCCCTGTCCTTCATGTTCCCTTATATCCCTAACAATGATCTTTATTGTGAAAGAGAATCGCAATCAAAGCTCTAATCCACCAGGAAACAATGAATTATTTCTTCTCCTCAAACAATCCAATGTTTCAACCAACTCTTTTACGGTTAAATTTCAATGCTTCAACTATTGATTCGGGATTGATTGATTTAATAATAATTATTAAAAATTATAAATCGATTCAACCGTAAATTTATTCCGAGTGGAGACTCATCTTTGATTAGATGTCTCAACTGAAATAATGGCCGACAACCTCATTCACCCTGTTTTGTTTTGTTTCTTTTTTCCACTTTGACATGGTATATTAAATGAGGTCATTTAAGAATTACCATGTATGCATGTATATATATACATATATTGTCTTGGATTGGATTGGATTATATGTGAAAATTGCAGGAAATGGAGGCTGTTGTAAAGACAAGTGTGCAACCCATTCTCTGCAAAAAGAGAGGCAGCAAGGCAGAGGGGCAATCATACATTTGACACAGTGACCTAAATAAAGATGACATAAAGTTTATAAGGTAAATTCGATGTTTAGAAAAGCCATTTGTTACGGTTGGACTGCAACAATACCCTTTCATTGCATAAAACCAAGTTTTGCTTTTATCACTGTATATTTAATTCAATAAAAATCAATCGTGGAAATTAACACAAAATCCAAGTGTCGTAGTTTAGGAATAGTAAAAAGAATAGATAAAAGGCAATGATAGAAGGTAATGAGAAGATTGAAGTTTGAAGAAAGACAAGTGTGATGTCTTAGTTAAGGCAAGTGAAGGAGGTCCCATTATCAATCACAGAAGTCACGTGTTCACACTTGTACCCAAGTAATCTCTAATCTTCTCTCTCTCTCCATTTTCCTTCCTTTCTTTTTCCCTACATTAGGTTTTATGCAATGGGAAAAAGGAAAAGGTCTCCTTTTATCATGCTCAAGTTTAAATTTTAATACCTTTGTCTGATATTAGTAGGTCAAAATTGATAGTATTTTAGTTGTTATTATTAAAGTGGTGATATAGATTTTATTATTATTCGATCAATTAGGATTATATGAAAATCTAATTAATTATATTTAATCAATAATAAATTTATTTTATTTTTAATATATATATCATCAGTTTAATGGCAATAAGTCATAATAGTTTGAATTTGGATGAAAATAAAAAGCTAAATTATATCAAATTAAAATAGAGGGATTACATTCAAAATTTCAATATAGTATAGGGATTAAAAATAGAATTAGACAGAAAAAAGTTAATTAAGCTTCTGCATTTCCCCTTAATTAGAACACTCTTTTGCCATTGCTTTGCTACTTTACAGTGAGTGGCACACACTCTTTTAAATCACAGATCCAAAGCTTTCCACTTCTTGGATTCTTTCTCTCTCTCTCTACTGTCCCGAGAAAATTCAGCTTCCCAGGAAAATAAAAACCTCTCTTCTTTGCAAGAAACCCCCGCCCTTCATTCCCAGGATTGCCTTCTTGGCAAGAAATCAATCGTCTTTTCTTGATTCTATGAAAACCCAGTTTTTTTTATACACTTTTCAAAAAGCTTCTTTTTTCTTTTTAATAATCAATGGTATCAAAATAGTTCCTTTTTTTTTTCTTTCTCCCTTGAATCCAAGAAAAACCCAGTTTTTTTTATTATAATATATTATTTATTGAAAAGTTTTTTTCTGGAGGGGTTAATTCAATGGCTTCAAGAGAAGTATCAACAATGATAAAACAAGGGTTTATTTCAGACCCAACACTCTCTTTGTCTTTCTCTCCATCAAGAACAACTCTCTCATCAAGACCCTATTCTCCTTCCTCATCTCCTCCTCCTCCTCCTCCTCCTCCTCCTCCTCCTCCTCCAACAGAGTCAGCTCGGCCGAGTCACAACAACCCGACGCTCTTCGAGATGATGTCAGAGGAAGCCCTCCGTGGGTCCAAAACCATTGAAGAATCTCGGAAAAAGACCCAACGCCGAGTTGCTAAGTTCCTAACTGAGCTCAAAGCCTATAGCTTCAAGAACGGGGGGCTAGGATTAAGTGATGTTAAGCTGACCGTAGTGTCAAGAGATGGGTATAGGGTGGCAATGGATGTGCATAGGAGGGTTTTGTCTGAGAAAAGCAGGTTCTTTGCTGAAAAGTTGAGTCAAAGGAGAGAGAAAGGAGTGTCTCACACAGTGGAAATCAGTGAATGTGATGATGTTGAGGTTTATGTTGAAACTGTTGTTTTGATGTATTGTGATGATCTAAAGAAGAGGTTGATTGGTGAAAATGTTACCAAAGTCTTGGCTTTGCTTAAGGTATATAGTTACTTCCTTTTTTTAATCCTAAATTCTAATTAATTTTTTTCTTTCACTGCAAGTTTTTCTTTTTTTAGTTCATATCTTCATGCAATGTTTAGCCAATTAGGAATTTTGGGGTTTCTTTAATGTATAAAAAAATATATTTAGTTTGATTTAGTTCATGCAAAATCCTTTGAGCGTTTGCTTGCTGCTTAAGTTTTTTTGAATCTATGGAAAAATTTTATTATAGACAGGTTTGAAATGGATGTCTGTTTTCTTGGCCAAACTTTTCCTTGAAATTGAAGCAAAAGTGAATTGTACAGTACAGAAGAAAAGAAATTTATATATACATACATAGGTATATATATCACGTGCCTAACCACTTCTTAACTATGTCTAAGGCATGTTTAGGTTCTTTGATCTACCAAATATTAACCACAAAAGGATCTTTGCTTTGGTTGTTATATCTGCAATATATATACAAACATATGCATACATACATAGAGAGAGAGTACAAAAGAAAAGCTCTGTAATTTATATATTTCATGTGTTTGTCATGTGCCTAACCACTTTACTATGGCAAAGGCATGTTTGGGTTCTTTGATGAATCAAATATCAACCACAAGAGGATCTTTTCTTTGGCTATATCTACCACGTTGCTTATATTATTGCCATTTATGCACTATATATTTATACAAGTTTGCATTCGTTCTTATTTGTGTTTAAGTGAAGGCATTTGTAATGTTAGTGTTTGTTGTTTTGTAGGTTTCTGCGGCCATTATGTTTGATGCAGGGATTAGTTCTTGCTTGGAGTATTTGGAAGCTGTTCCGTGGTCTGAGGATGAAGAGGAAAAAGTTGTATCTCATCTCAGCCAACTTGAGCTTGATGGGTCGATGACTGAAGTTCTTCAGAGAGTATCATCTGAACCATCTACTTCTGCAAGATCGGATGGCATCCTCTTGAACCTTCTTAGTGGTGTTCTTCAAGCCAAGGATGATAAAGCACGTCGAGAAATGAAGACCCTTTTTTCACGGTTACTTAGAGAAGATTCATTTGATGATGACAATCGGTTTGATGTCTCGAAAGACACTCTTTATCATCTCTGTCACAGATGTCTCAGTTCTCTTGTTCTCTGCTTATCTGAAGCTATGGCAATTGACGGTAGTAGGCGAGATCGAGGAGTTTTAATGGCTGAAATAGCTCGAGAAGCTGACAATTTGCAGTGGATCGTTGATATTCTAATAGAAAAGAGAATGGCAAACGACTTTGTGAAGTTGTGGGCAGATCAAAGGGAACTTGCAGAGCTTCATTCAAAGATCCCTACCATGTATCGGCACGGAATCAGTAGGATCACCGCTCAACTATGTATTGCGATAGGTAGAGGAAACATCTTGGTAGGTAAAGAAAGCCGGTTCTCGCTGCTGGCGACATGGTTGGAAGCACTTTATGATGATTTTGGGTGGATGAGAAGTGCATCTAAATCGGTAGACAAGAAACTAGTAGAAGATGGATTGAGCCACACAATTCTTACGCTATCTATGAGGCAACAACAGGCTATTTTGCTGAAGTGGTTCGACCGGTTTCTGAATAAAGGGGATGATTGTCCCAATATCCAGAGAGCATTTGAAGTTTGGTGGAGAAGGGCTTTCATTAGACAATACACTGATGCGGAGGACAGTTCCCAGTTGCAAATAACTGTCTGCAGCTACCCAAGTTGAAACAAGCCGAATGGTGTATCCCCATATCAACTGATATTCTTTTTTCTTTTTTTTTTTGTAATTTGTCAGCCTTTCCTTTTTATCACCACATTTTTATTTTTGTCTTTGTTTTGTTTCCCTTTTGGACCAAATGAGAGTTTTTGCTCCAACTAAAACAACGTTTATCTTCTATTGATGGGTAGGACCTCCAGCTGAGGTCCTCTACTTGTAGATACACCTGTCAATTGAGCAGGTTGATTAATTTTGAGGTTATTCAATTTAGGTTTAAATTTTTCAAAGTTCAATTTATTTTTGGTTTGAATTATTTGGATTTAAGAGTAAAGTTTTTCGAGTTAAGTCGAATTTTTTTATCAATCAGATTTAATTGACAACCTCCAACGTCAACCAATTTTAATCAAAGACATGAAGTTGAGAGCAGCAGGATATATAAACAGGTTAGATTAATATAGTTAAATGAATGAATCTTTATAAGAGTCTGTTCCTATTTAACATTGTGCAAATTCAAATTTGTGAAGGAAATATCTATAAAGCTACAGTGAATTACTAATTACATAGCTAGAGAAAAGAAAAAGAAATCAATCCATGTTTCATTGGAGAAATTGCTATGTTGAACAGCATATGGAAAGTACCACACCGAGGTGTGCTCCTCAAGATAAAACAGGATCCGCTCCGTATTGAAGCAGAGGAAGGGGATCAACTCTGCAAATAAGGAAAAGCAAATGGTTAACTAGAACTTTTGGAAAACATTGGGCATTAAGAAGTATCATCCTCTCTAATGCAACATTATGTGACCCAATTTTAGAAAAACTGGTACCCATTTAGGGTTGCCCCAAAGAACACGTGATTCCAAACATGCAAACAGCAGATTATAGCTGGTTATTCAAACCCCATTAGGGGAGTTAAGATGGCTGCCGCATTAAACCAACAAGACTAGCAAGTTTACTTGCGAGGTTAATAATATTAGAGGTCAAAAACAGATCTGTACTGATTATAGCTGGTTCATGAAGAGGGATGGATGCTCAAACAATCTCAGAGAAAGCAGCAACAGATACTCCTATCCATTCTTTTTAGGTAAAACAGGGAAGTAAATTGGGGATTACATTAGGAGTTGTATGGTTACAAAAGAACCGTAATGTGGAAATAATCAGTAGATTAGTTCCCATCAGCAGGACATACTTAAAAAAAAAAAGGTTTTCAGGCACAGCAACACGAAATCCTTGAAACACATCTATTGTTAACTACACCAAAAAGTAATTTAAATAATCAGCACTGACCAGAGGTCAGACGCCTTTTATATTTACTTCATCAATCCAATAATTCAAATTACCAGACACAGGAGCTTAATTTTATAATATTTTATTTTATTATTTCAGTTCATTTTATAATATTTAGTTTTATTTTGTACAGCTGAGATCATTAGTTTTCTTTTAAGAATTATGTCTGGGGTTAAGAGTAAAACTTTATTTGCAAAAAAGTCTAGTAACTTCGCTTGCAAGAAGGTTTATTATAAATATACTGTAACAGATTTATAGACATAATATTATTTTCTTTGAATTATTATGAAGAAACTAGAAGTTCTAGAGATACAGCTTTTCTTTTGATTGATGTTTTCTTCTTTAAACCTCATCAATTTTGGTATTAGAGCCTAATTAGATCTTAAGGTTTTCTTTTAAGCCATGGTTCAATATGTTAGAGACTGAGAAAGAAGAAATTGGAATAAAAAAGCAGAAATGGCTGCATTGTGATGTGCAATTAAAGAATTGTTGTGTTATTTATGCTTGGCTATGACAAGATTAAGTGGGAACCTAGATGGAGATTTGGAATGTGCACACAACCAGTATGACATATCAAAAGGTAGTTTGTTGATAAATCTGATTTTTGTGAGGAACAAAACCCCTTTCATAATGCTAGATCCGCAAATTGTGTGATACAAATTGTTTTTGGGGTTTGTAATCTCTGCTAATGGCATTAAACCAAATATGGAGAAGGTTCGTGCCATTAGAGAATGTCCTACACCACAAATTTTAAAGATGTTCGAAGCTTTCATAAGTTGGCTTCATTTTATAGGTGGTTTATTGAGAAATTCAGCACTGTTATGAGTCCTATTACCAAATTTTTGAAGATGGACAGCTTTAAATGGCCAAAATCAGCCCCAAAAGCCTTTGAAATGGTTAATTTTTTTATGACAGAAGCACTTGTTCCTGCATTTCCAGATTTTGAGAAGTTATTCGTCATCAAATGTGATGCATCTCATGTAGGAATTAGGACTGTTCTCAGCAAGGAAGGAAGGCCTATAGAATTTTTTAGTGAGAAGCTATATGCTTTGGTAAGGCTTGTTCAACATTAGGAGCATTACTTGGCTTATTGAGAATTTCTGGTTCACTCATATCATTAAGCATTCGAGTTTTTGAGTTCAAAAAAGAGACTCAAGGACTGTCATGCTAAGTGGAGTTTCTACCTTAAGTGTGTTTAATTTCTCAATGAAATGCAAAACCAATGAGACAAATATCATGACAAATGCACTTAGTAAACGATCTTCAATACTAATGGCAATAAGTGTTGAGGTGATGGGTTTTGAAGAATTGAGGAATCAATATAAAACTAACTGATGATTTGAACTTATAATTTCTGAATACGAAGGGTCAACTAAACATAAAGAATTGCCTTATCGGTTACATGATGGGTATGGATTTAGAGGCAATCGTTTGTGCATAAGGGAAGGTTCTTTACGCAAACAAATTATGAAGGAACTTCATAGAAATTGCTGGGGAGGGAACTTTGGAAGAGGTAAGACCATTAAATTAGTAGCGAATCGATATTTTTGGCCAAGAATGCACAAGAATGTGGACAGGTTTGATAAAAGGTGTCCTAGTCAATTTGGCCTCAGTACTTCAACAAATACACGGTTATACACTCCCTACCTACGCCAGAAGTGCCATGGGCTCATTTGAGCATGGATTGTGTCTTGGCATTACCAAAGACAACAAAGGGTTATGATCAATCTTTGTTGTGGTCTGTGAAGCATCAACAAGCGGAAACCCCCTCATACTATGTGTACTGATGTCCGATGCAGACACACCGTCAACACAGCCAGATACATACAAGACATGCCTTGACATGCTGTGAAAAAATTTTAAATCAAACATGGTCTGGACTACGATCAAGACATCCGTGTCAAAAAAGGGACATAGAGAAAATGATTGATTTTCCCTGAAATTCCTTTTCAAAAACGAAAAATGAAAATAAACATGGCTAGAAGAGAGACGATGACGGAAGAATGAAAGACAATAAATAAGGAAGAAAGGGGAAAACATGGGGAAATGTGAATCGTGTATGGGGAATAAGGAAATGTGGGAACAGGTTTGGGAATCTAGATACATTGAAAAATGAGTTTTGCGAAGTCAAAAGTTAAACATTTGTGGGAACCATTATTTTTTATTGTTATTATATATTGTTTTTAAAATTTTCAATTAAACAAATGTTATGATAAGGACAATTTTTTTTAGTTAAATTTACTTATTTGATTAAAATTTATTATTTTATTGTTATTATATATTTTTTAAATGAAACATTATTGTTATCAAATATTTTTTATAAAATGTTTTATATTGCAATATCCTACCGTATCAGTATCCTAATTTTTTAATAATTGTTGTGCTGCCATGGATTGTGTCGTACCATATTACATATCTGTGTTCATGCTTCATAGGTTGTCTTGATCTTTTTTCGAAGATGGTGCATTTCAATCCTTGTTCTTAAACTTCTGATGCTACTCATATTGCTTAGTTGTTTTTCAAGGAAGAGATAAGACTACATGGCGTTCCTACATGTATAGTTTCTGATGAAGATGTCAAAACTGTAGGACATTTTGAGGACTTTGTGGAAGAAAATGAGAACCCAATTGAAATTTTCAGCACTAGTCATCAACTGGATGCGCAAATAGAGGCAGTTACCCGAAGTTCAGAAAACATGCTTAGGTGTTTTGGTGGGAATCATGTCAAGAGTTGGGGATTTGGTTATCCCTCAAGCTGAGTTCACATACAACAACTCCACAGATAGAACAATTAAGAAGACACCTTTTAAAGCTTCTTATGGAAATAAACTCCGGCATGGCTTGATTTAGTTCCTTTTCCACTTGAAACTAGGGTGAGTGATGATGGAGAAGCTTTTGCTTTGAGAGTAATGCTAATGAAGCTAAGATTAAGGGGTCTGAAGAGGGAGACCCAGTTCTAGTAAATTTGAGGCAAGAAAGGTTTTGAAAAGGCACTTATCACAAGTTGAAGTCAAAGAGGTTTGGGCCATGAAGAAACTATGCTCTAATGCTTATGCAATCAAGTTGCTTACAGATTTGCATATCAGCCCTAATGTTTCTGACTTGTATTCTTTTGAGGGTTTCAATGGGAATGTTGCTGAAATTTTAGACCAGACGCAGATAAGATTGAGGTTATTGAAGATCTCTTGAATGCTAAAGAGGTGAGGTCTAGAAGGGGTAATATAATAGGAGTTTTTTGGTGAAATGGTTACACAAACCAGCAAGTGAAAGTACTTGGATCACGGAAGAAGAGCTGTAAAGAGTGGATCCAGAAATTTTTGCTGAAGTGGTGAAAGTTTTCTTAGTGGAGTCTGAGTTCTCCAAGCTGGTAAGAAAGATGCAGGAGCTTAATTTTATTATTTCAGCTTATTTTATAATATTTAGTTTAAGTATTAAATATATCTTGGACAGCTAAGATTATTAATTTTCTTGAGGGTTAAGTCCAGGGTTAAAAGTAAAACTTCATCCGCTAGAAAGTCCATGCAAGAAAGTCTATTATAAATATGCAGCAACAGATTTACAGCCATAATATTATTGTTTTCTTTGAATTATTATAAAGAAACTAGGGGTTTTTTTAAAACCCTAAGTTCTCTAACGTTCCGACTTTTATCCAACACATTTTACAGTCCTAATTCTTTTGATTTCTGCGTGTTTTCTTCCTCAAATTGCATTACTACTTCACTAGAGAATCTAACTTGTTGATGGTTGCCCAGAGAATACCGTAAACAAATAATAGTGCAATAAAACAGAATATTAGAAAATGTGTTGCATGCTTACCTCTGCATAACTTTGAGTATTCCAGTGCCTAATTGCATCGGGATGCCCATGATGATGCACTCGGTAACCCCCTCAATTTTGTCATCCCTCCCATTAACAGAAGCATTAAAAAGGTGATCACCTGTCTTCTCAAATGAAGCCAGCATCAATATACTTTTGTCCATTTTTTGGATTCCAAATCTTGTGATGCCAAGAACTTCCCCCTGATGCAATAATAATCTAAATGCCGTTATACATTGTCCTGGAAATTTGAATGTAATCTAAATATTCATTTATAGAAAGAAAAATGGAAAAGAAACACTACTGTTCTTTAATTGCTAAGTAGGAGGCAATCTGTGTAAGCAAAAAAACCAACCCTAAATGTCATCACGTCTCCTAGAAGCATCATATGGCGTATGTCTATGCTCATTCCATGACTTGCCATAGTTGCTGCTATCTCATTGATTATGCATGATCTTGCAGCTTCAATTCCCAATATCTGCAGCATTTCCATAACATGGTTACTCATTGTCTTCCGTCCATCAATTCCTTCAACACCCATAACAGTTTGGAGTCCCATGCTGAAAATGTACATGATATTTGTAACAGTTAGGAAGGCGCTCTTACAAGGTAGAAATGGTGCAATAATTTTTGAGAAAACAGTATGCATTACAAGCAAGACATGTTTGAAGAACTATTCATCAACATGCTAAATTCCATTTTTCTGCCGTCATCTCCTTCCACACTCTTTCATTTTGCTACAGGAATTTATTGTTCCTGCCCTGAACTCAGATTATAAAGCCTCTATAACACAGCCAGAATGACATTCTATTCTAAGTTGGTACATCACCAGATTCAAATGATATTCTCTTCATTTTGCTAGTGGAATTCAGCTCCATCAGGTAATTATAAAGTATTCCACATGTAGCAGCTCACTGTTGCAGCCTGTCTTCCAACCAGAAGAAATGTGATTTTCTTCATTGTCGTTCGACAAGCTTTTGAGCTGCATTCTTTTCTTCCCTCAGTGCCCTTGTCCTAGTAATTCATTTTTTTGTTATCTAGTTTTTCCAGCAGACTTGTCCACTTTTTTTGAGTAGGAAAAAAAACTAATCCCCACCCTTCCCGATGGGTAGGAGATAGACAAGGTTGCAATTAGGAAAGAAATAAAACTTAGACATAATCACCAAAATAAGTTAGAATTGATTTCTCTCCACTTTCTCCAAAATATACTATTTTACAACACAAGTTGCAGGTTTAAGGCACATCTGAAACCACTTCGAAGAGAAAAACAGGGATATAAGTTTTAAATCAAACTAACCCTTCTACAAACAACTGGTAAAGCTTTTTCGCTTCTTTGTTCTGACTTGTATTGTCTTTTTTCTTCTCAGCAATAACAACACGTTCAACAGTTTTTATGCCCTATCATCCAAGAAACATTGAAAACACTGAAATAAGCACACATATACTCTGAACTTTTCCAATCACGAAGATAATCTGAAGCCTCACCTTTACCACAACCAGTGGAAGCAGATTTTTAAGAGAATGAAGTTCAAAATGAATTCTACTTCTATCAGCTGGAGGAACTACTTCCAACTTTTTAACATCCAAAACCTTCACATGCTGCAGCGTAACATAACAGGAGAAGTTAACAATCCAGAGTGTCAGTCAAGGCCATAAATAGGAAATCTGACCTGCTCCTTTAGTTTCAGCTTCGGTGTTTGCAAAATTGATTCTTTCACAACATTTGCATCTATATGCAATTGTGCGTCTTGGATTCTTTCCATGTCAAGGGAGATTACAACTGATGCTAATCTTGAAGTCATTACAATCTTGATGCTCTTAGCAACCTGCATGATAAGAAGAAAGTCAACTACAGAAACAATCAACCCATAGGAGAACAAGTAGACAAAACAAATAGCATTTTTTTTTATGAGAGCATAAGAAACCAAATCCCACAGGCAACAGCTAAAGTCCAAGAACTGAGACTTCCATAAACGTATAATTAAATATGCCTGAGGCTCTGAGAAGAATAAATTAAGTTAAAGCTGCTGTTACAAGATCAGACAACATATACATTAAGATCCAACTGATTAATAAATATTAAGAAGCTATAAAATCAAGAAAGATGGAAAATGAGATAACTACAGTTTCAACAGATTATTTCATACCTGTCCTAAAACAGTTTTCTCAATTCGACCTTTTACCATCCGTGCAACGTTCACATTACTATCAAACTCAAGTTCTGCAGTAATTATGGGAGTGCTAATTTTTTTGGCTGCATTAATGATTTCTTTGATACGAGGAACTCCTTGTGTAATATCTAAAACAGAGCTGAGGAATCATACTGAAAATGTGTTCAAGGACATAGTAATTAATAATTGGGATTTCGGGTTAATGAAATTAATGAAATCAATGAAATCCTTTAAAGGATACTCATGCTTGCAACTCCAGCAAAGTGAAATGTCTTCAATGTCATCTGTGTTCCAGGTTCACCAATACTCTGAGCTCCAATAGCTCCAATGGCGGTTCCAGCTTCAATTACTTTTGAGCGATAACGACCAATGCAAATTCTGATGAAAACCTAAAGTATTGTAAAAGACTATCATCAGAGGCAACTGCTTTTTTTAAGCATGAAAAGAAGGCTGGAGTATAGAAGCATTTAGATAAAGGAGCATATGATATCAATCACAGGATATTACTCTCCATCAGATGATTATAACCCTTTCCTAACTCCTTTTAAAGATGAAGAGTTAAAGGTGCAAATTGCCATGAAGATTTTGAAGGTTAATTCGGGAAAATAAAATAATTCTAGATATCAGAATATTGATTTTGGGACATTTAAATATGAAAAAGTGCTCATTCGTAATGGTACAGGAAGTACATGCATGTCTCACGGGCCACAGACACATGTATGAACATGTGAACTGTCAAAATTTTCATGCTCATGCACGCATAAATTACTCTACCAATTTTCCTAAGTCTTTTAAGTCCATGCAAAATTTTTAAAATCATGACACTTTGGCATAAGGAAACTCAAGCAACAGAAAAAGGAAGATGTATGAGGCAGTTATTACGTAATGGCAATAGTTACCTCCAACTGCCTGTCAGTGATACCACATATTTTATGGCTAACATCCTCAAGTATCTCACTCTTCTGTGCAGAATTGCTAACCAACTGCATCACTCTCTTTAGTTCATTCTTCTGACCTTCAAGGAACCCTTTCAGAGATTTTTTGAAGGCTTCAGAGCAAACCCCATCTGGATCATGTTTGACTACCTGCTCTTCTAACATTTGTGGTATAGCATCAGCAGGTAAGTATTTCTGATCAACTGGAGGACAGGTAGCCTGTAGGTGGACATCAACAACATAATGTCAAGTTCATCTATCCTACCTATTACAAAATTTACAAAACCTGCTGAGAGGGACAGGGTTCCACACCTTTACTTTCATTAGTAATCTATCAAAATTCAAAGGAAATCCACTTTTTCCCTCCATAGATGCAGGATCCATGCCATCATCCCCATAAATAAATTGCACTATGCATCCACTTGCATTGCGACAAGTGTTATCATAATGAATGCTCAAGTCCTCCAATGCTTTGATCAGTCTGCGAGACATGTATCCTGTCTCAGCTGTTTTTACCTACAATAGGCAAAAGGTACCAACAGCAATGTTTATTTGAGCCCCAACCATTTTCCTTTCAATCAACTTGAATCTAATTCAGCCCTTCACATGTATGCATATCATAACAGTAATGTACCGCAACAATTCCATAAAAAATTCTGCGTGCCCCCAACATATGTCTTGAATGGAAATTAAAACGGACTTGCGGTAGATATGATGCAGAATAGAACAATTCAAAAGTTGCTGCAGTTTATTACTTGTAACGGTGATAAGATAAACTTTCTAAACAAGGTCAACAAATGCCAAAAAGAAAGACAGATCCAATCAATTTAAAGCAAGTACAAGTCCCAAAACTGAAAATACATAATAGCAAAAGGTTCTCTTTTATTGGTAATAAATCAGTCTAGTAGTCCCAACGAGTGACTGTCCACATTATCAGTCCATGCTGAAATTACGATACCAAAATTTAAGAGAGATATATATTTTTTATTACTTTACATTTACAACAAAGGTCAATTTATAAAAGAAAACTGACACAAACAACAACAACAACAACAAAAAAAAAAAAAACCTAAACTTTAACATTTTATTATTTCCATCCAAAAAGGCAGTGAACCACTGATTTGCACCCAAATAAGCCCTTCACCTTTAATATATACCTAAATAATCCCTTATCATTAATCAATCTTTCAATTGACATAATTATTGGGCACAAATCAAAGAGACATGGGCTTATTTGGATACGATAAAAATATAGTGCTTCCTAGGAAAAGTGGAATAATCCAGGAGCATTTTTAATATCTCAGCCTAAAAGACATCCTAAGTGATTGTCTACTTCTAGCAGTGGATCAAAATTTTGGGGAACTGGACTAAATTTAGGGATAGAGGAAGCAAAGCACAACATCAGGTTGCAAAAGTAGCAAATATGACCACACCAGATGAAACATAAACAAGCAAACACCCATGTGTACTAACAGTCTACCATCTGTAACTACAGTAAAACAGATTCCATCACAACTTCAAAGGACAACAAAATGAAAAATGAGATCATTCATACAGCTGTATCCACAAGGCCTTCTCGCCCACCCATCGTGTGAAAGAAAAACTCTGTAGCTGTCAAACCGCTGTAGAATGAATTTGCAACAAAGCCTTTAGCCTGCAAAAATCACAAAATTGTACGGCCAGAACTTTGTCAGATTCCATCAAATCCCCTGAACTTTTTTCAAAAAGGTGCAAGACAGACTGTATCATGAATAAAAGATTTTTCAGTTGTCATCAAAATTTTCCATAGAGGTGATGAAAGAAAATTAGAATGCTTACCTCTTAAACGAAAATGTTATTTCTAGCATTTTCAGCTATTCTTTTAAATTTTAGCAACTCAGTATACCTTTACTGTTCAGAGCCATAAAAAAGCAGTAGTATGTAATCTATGGCAAATAAAACATGCACCCCATAAAGAAATAACCATCTCTGATAAAAAAAAGACCATAACATGATAAGGGATCATCTTCCAACTACCAGATTCCGCTACCATGCAATCCTGTAAACATTTTGAACATTTTATACGATAGAAAACAACTATAAGAGATACTTGCCCTGCAACTACAATGCCTGAAGCCCTAGCTACCCCAACTAGCTTACTTTCATTAATAAAAGCCTTAACAATTCCTTCAGCAAGATTCATAAAGTAATCATATACTATTCCTTACCAAGAATCATAAAGTAGCAATTTACTAGCCTACTAACTTAAAGAGAACAAAAATAGTCAACTCTTATAAAATCTATGCTACTTAGAAAGTTAGAAAACAACTATAAAGTATTGCAGAAAATTAGAAACTAGGCACAACGCACAACAAGACTCAATTTCTAAAATAAAATTACATGAGATACTTGTTTCTCTACACTAGTGTCAAATGGTATGATAGCTCTCTAAACATAGATAGACTGGATTTGCTTCAAAGTGTAAATCACTATGATAGGACTTGTTCATACCAACAAAGATTGCACAAAAAATAATACTTGCTGAAAGTATAAAATCTCCTTCCTTGTTTATTTGACAGACAACTAAAATCTAAAAGCTTAGGCTTTAGCCCCAATAAAATAAAGTATTTAGATATCAAGAGCTAAATAAATATAAAATAAACTTACCGCTGGTGTTTTTGATCCTCTATGAAAATGAGGAAGGCTACGATCTATAAATCCATTAGGAGCACGACGTCCCCCAACTGACTGCTGACCAACACATGCAATCATTTGACTTATATTTATAGCAGAACCCTTGGAACCACATTGCGACATGATCAGTGGACTGTTTCTCCAATGTAGTTCTCTCATGCATACCTGTTTCAAAGCAATTCTCATAAGCCATAAACAAAATAGTCTTCAGATAATATCATCATTCCGGAAACAAATACATGGTTCCAACTATATGGAACATGATATGAACTTGAAAGATTTAAGGAAATGAAAGTATTCTAGTAGCACCTAATTATTACATTCAAACAGAAATGCTACAACATAGCTCCAATCCTTACCTTCCCCGTTTCATCCCGAATTTTATTCAATACTTCAGTTATATTAGCTTCTAGTGTTTGAGCAGCATCACAACCCGGTTTAAGCTGTAGCTTCCCCTCATTAAACATCTGTATCTGTTCATCACATTTTTTATAATTTCCTGAAAGTGTTACTCCTTTCGCATCATTCAAACGTTTTCCCGGTTGGACATCATCAATTCCAATCGAAAAGCCATGATTCCCTATCCAACGAGCACTGCATAGAAGCACATGAAGAGGAGAGAAAGAGAGCACAAGCAACATATGAGCTATAATTTCTTTAAACACATTGGAATAAATCGAAAAGGGGAAAGAGAGATTCTTCAGAAACAATAACATGTATTATTAATGAGACTACTACAAACAATATGAAATCCATGTTATAATATTCTAGACAAAGAGTTGAAAGAAATGTTTTCAGAAAAGAATGGCAAGTCATGAACTTGCTCTCACAAAAACACAAAGCACTTGGAGTCATACAAGCAACCAAAATGTTCACATTTGAACCTAAGAACCAATGACAGAAAAAATTTCGCACTTAAAATCTTGGGCCATATGGTTACCTCATCTTAGCTAGCCGATTCATGCAGGTAGCAGCAGCATGGGCATTGTAGTCTCTGAGAAGAATAGAATACAGTCCATCCTTGTTTCCATTTCCTGGATTCATGTTGGAGGATATAAGAAATTGAGAATATCATAACTAAAGCCAAAGAGAAGACTTCAACTTACTGTGAATTTTGCAACCTAATATAAACCCATAATAGGAAGGGGACTCATAAACAGGTTAATACCATGTCTAGCCTAAAGCAATTTGTTATAAACCTAAGTTCGCCCCATTAATTAATGCTGTAAACCAATGACACTTATTTTAAATATTTCATACAGAAGGTAATCACAGGAAACCACGAAACAGCAGAAGAAAGTAAAAAAGGGTAGATTAGAACTAGCTCTGCAACACCAATGAGCAGCTACAAGTGTGTGCAACAGGCTTCCTTAAGGTTTAGGAACAATGAAATTGTGGCAAATGGGGAGTAATAATAGCTCGTAGAGTGCAAAGTCCAAATGAAAATATACTGTAAAGAATGACTAACAAGAAGTATATTCTCCTCATTTTACCCTACAAAAAGTAGGTCTAAACTTTTATCACTAATCCTCTCAACATACCAAATCAAATTACCACACAACAGATCTTGTCTCACCCTAAAAAGACTAGATGCAGTTGGAATTCATCAAGTCTCATCATTATTAAATTAATCTAAGAGGTGTTTCAACAATACACTTTTCCATGAATCAATGGAGAATCAAACAAATAAGAATCATACAAAAAACAACACAACAATTGATTTGAAAAATTTAAAAAAAAAAACAGTATACATAGTAAAAATTAAGAAATAAAGCAAGACTCACCTAAAGTAGCCTTCCCTAATTGCCCACATATAAGTTCACTATTCCGAATATAGACAAATCCATCATTAGGGCACATTGTTTCTACTTCTATTTCTTTATCACCAATCCTTTTGGCGATCTTCCTTGAGTAGTTTCTCTCCTTAACGGTAAGATTCAAGTAAACTCTCACACTTGCATGTGGCCGTAATAGAACATTGAACAATTGCTTACCGGTCCAAAGCTCTACAGGCTATGTCACAAAGACTAAAGTCAATAATAAATAGAATAACATATAGGCAAAAAAGTACTAAAAAGGACATTAGATTTTACCTTAAGTAATGTTGGAGTGGGCAAATCTATAAGATCCATTGCATCACCCATGTAGGAACATATCAGAGAAAAAGTTGCACGGTCATAAAAGGTATCTCTCCTAGTAATAAGGAAGGAAGATGTTAAAAAATCTTGAGTGGAAGCAACCAAAACTTCTCCATTTTTTGGCGTGCACAAATTATTTTGCACCTAGATACAAGCACAATATGTCAGATGAAGAAATTTCCAGATTTATCTAAAATAACAGGAAAAAGTGCTAAGCAGCAGTTCTAGGGTTTAGGGGTTTATATCTCAATACATTTCATATCAAACCATTAGCATTACTGCTATATTGTGGTTCAAAATTTAGGAAAAATGTTAAAGATAAAAAATTCACACCCATTTGAAAAGTTGGGGGAATTATAAAAACAAAGTGCACATGAAAAACCCACAGGTACAATTTTAAAGATGGTATAACATTAAAGAATTTACCCCCATCAACATGAGTGCCTCTGTCCGAGCCTCTTCTGTTTGTGGGACATGCATGTTCATTTCATCACCATCAAAATCAGCATTATATGGGTTACAAACAGATTCATTGAATCGTAACGTTCTCCACGGCATTATTCTTGCCTGCATTCATGGAATGAAAAATATGATCAAGCAACAGCTTGGATAAAGAGAAAAAAGTACGACTGCATACTGCAATTTAGTATGTCCCCAACTAGTAATTACCCTATGGCACATGATAGACATTCTATGCAAGCTTGGCTGTCTATTGAATAGAACGATATCTCCATCTTCTAAATGGCGGTCAACAATACAACCAAACTTTAGTTCATCAGCAAGACGCTTTCTATAATCACCTATCAAGAGCCTGTAAAATTAAACAGTAATCCCACGTCATTGGCAAAGAAACGATTCTGAATATCAAAATAAGGATAAAAGTAAGAAGATGCAAGAGTGATGCACCTCGCAGAACCATCGGGATATCTGACCTTCACTGCACCAGGGTATTTGGATGGGCCATTACGAACACACTGCCTTAGCTTCTCTATATTGTGACTGGAAACACGTTCTGGATAACTTAAAATCCGAGCCATATGGATTGGAATAGCCACCTGAACAAGTACACCATCAGGGAACCAAGATCTCAAAATCCTAAAACTTGCTTAAACCTTACTAGGAACCAGACCTCAGTGATTTTCAGATTGGGGTCAGGTGATATAACAGTCCGACCAGTAAATTCAACACGTTTTCCAGATAAGTTCCCACGAAACCGTCCCTGCTTCCCTTTTAGGCGCTGAAGAAAGCCACTCAGTGGTCTTGCCGGTTGCATTTCAGTAGGAACACCACGAACATCGCTATTGATGTATTGTGCAACATCTACTTGAAGCAAATCCCAGCCATTCTAAAGTAAAATCTTCAACATGAGATAATGTAAATGATATTCAAAGAGAAAGAAAAAATATCTGCAACAGCCACATGCAATTTTATCACATCAACTCTGGCATTCAGCATTCCTGCTCTAACAAGAGACTTGAGAACATACCTCTTCTAGTCCTATATGGTCTTTTTATTATTGATCATTAAAGTATCTCTCCAGGCTTCATTTAAAAGCAACCTCATACTCTCACCAACAAAAACTGAAGCTAAAGAATTTACTAGTGATTGTGGTAGCATCAGCACTCGCTAACTTAGATAGCTTTAATCATGGTGGTATCCAAACAGTCTTGCATTTTTCTAAAACAACTTAATTGCACGCCTACCCCACTCCACACAACACCCTATATTGATCTCTCTTTTTCTGTGCTTTGACTTCTGGCAGTCAACTAAGGTTGTGGCATTTCTATATCAGAAAATCTCCATACAGCCATAAGAAAACAGCTAAAAGTGAGAGCAACAGCATGCCAAACTTAAAAATTTGAAGCTGTTCTATGCAAAGTACAAGATTAACAATAACACATGGGGTCAAGGAGATATCCAAACAAATAGGAGGTCCACTCAAGGTTATAGAGAAATACAGAGGAAAAAGATAGAAATTCAACTAAAGGGAATGAAAAGGCAATAGGCAATACAATATGAAAAACAAAATCAATCAGCATGACCAAATATGAATGATTGAGTACAATAATATCATTAATCATTCAAACAATCAAGAAATAGACACTTCAATATTTAAAGCTCAAGGCTTCCCTCTTCAAGGTGAGATGGTAGGTGAATAGAACTCTCTCATGTTGCGTATCCCAAGACCCAATCAACCTCCATAAATACAAATAATATAGTAATAATAGATTCAACAATGACCTAAATTCCTGCAGGTACATATTAGGTGCCAGGATGTATTTTCATACCAGACAATGAAATGCAGCATTTGAATCTACTAATTGCTGACGAAGGCTACTATTTGCCTGAATAATTCTTTTCAACCTCTCAGTAATGTCATTTTCATTGCTGCAACATGGAAAGAGGAGAATTGTAAAAATTATTATACTTTTATAACCTCTCCTACTAGCAACTAGCAGAGATAAACCTGATATCCACTAAACAAAATGGAGAATGCATAGTATAAAATAGAGTGAGATATTTTCTATTGGAACCTCTGCGACCCATCCACAGGGACTGAAGGTCGGATAGCTGTAGGTGGCACAGCAATATTCGTAATAATGAACTTCTCAGGTCTATCAGAAAGATAAAGCAATTCACAGTCCTGTGGACAATGAAATACAGAACATCTCGTGTTATTGAAAAAGCCAAGTGAAGAAAATTTATAAAAGAACAGAAAAGAAAATTTTCTTTATCTATTTATTTGTTTGTTTAACATGCTTGCTCCAACATGTGATAAGTGCAATGAAAAAAAGAAGGCATACGATTTACCACATCAGTCATCCTCTTAAAAAGAGAAAGGACTTTGACGGGGTTCAGAACAGAAGAAGTGTTGATGGACGACTTGGACTCTTTTGTGTGTGAAATGGCAGATTTCAATTCTTCCAAACTGTTGTCATTAACTTTTGAACGATCATGAAAAACCCCTATCATCTTTGGAGCCTTCTTCACTGTACCTAAAAACCATTAAAAGGAAAAGTAATTCCTACCTGGTTTCATTTCATACAATCATAAAACCCTATCTAGCAATTACCGAACTAGACAAACAATTAGCATATCCAGCTTAGAATCTCACATCAATTATCACAGTGCAGAAAGACACATTCAATGAGAACAGCAGAAAACGAACTAGACAAGCAAAATAACCTCAAGAAAACCCTATCTAGCAATTACTGTAACCAACACGAGCCTTTTTTTGTTTTTTACTCAAAAAGATGATGCACACATCATGTAAAAAATTATATTTAAGTACAAGAAAAATATAGAATCCAAACCATTTAGATATCCACATCTCGAGCACTTCACAGCTTTACCACCAGCCATAGCAGTACATTTCTTTACTACACTTTTCATTATCTCAGCCTTCTTTAATGGTTCAGTCTTTGGAGCTCTCATCTTTTTCAGATAATCTTTGGCTAATTTATCATCCAAAAGAATACGAGAACAAGACTGTAAACAGAAAACCGGGAATAAAAAAAGAAACATGGATCAAGACTGTGCTTCAGTTCAATTAAATCAAAATTTTTAAAAAAATTCAGGTCATGTTTATTAATTACCTTACAAATGCACTTTAAAATGTCTAAAATTGTACTTAAATACCCAACATTATAAACAGGGAGGACAAGAGGTAAGTATCCGTAATGCCCTGGACAGTCCCCGAAACTTCCATCGCAGGTTGCGCATTTGCCGGACTTATTTGGAGGACCCTTAAAACACCCATAAAGCAAAAAAGTAAAATCACAAACTTCACTAAAAAAAAAACCTAAATCACGTAAAAGAAATAATAAATTGATATAACAAAAGTACGTTTTGAGTACCATTCGAGGATCCAATAAGCCGCCTTCAATGGGGCGGCTTTGAAGATCATAGTAAACACCCTTATATACTTGAACTTCGGCAGCTTTGGCTATCTCTGAATCCGAAAACATAGAGAATTTGATGCTTTTACTGCATACATATCAATGGAATTATAAATAAAAAAAAGGCATGAGTAAATTCAAAATATAATTAAACACAAAACGAAAAAACAATAGAAAAAAAAACCGAGGGACTCACATTCTTCGTGGCCCGACATCTTCGATGTACGGCCGTTTTGTAAACACAATATCTTGTGATCTTTGCTGCATCTTCTTCAATCAACAACAAATAAATAAATAAAAAGTGAAACAATGGGGTTTTAGAGGACGGAAAAAGGGAGGGTTTTAGACTAAGTACTGGGGGAGTGGAAGAGGGAAAGGAACGGCCTTTATTTAGTTTTTTTTTTAATTTATTTGTTAATAAATTGATTTGTCAAACTGTTTCGGAAAATTAGGGTATCGCTCGAAAATTTAAATAAATAGGTTTAAATGCATTTAAACTCATGTCTTATTGTATTATATGAATATTTATACTAATTAAATTAGGAGTCATTCAATTATTTTTTAAAAGTTAAACTTAATATTAGAGTATTTAGTATTTTCTCAAAAAAATAGAAATATGTATATTTTGAAAAATTTAATATCTATTTTAAAAATAAAGGTAAAGTAAAATATATGCATTTAAATTATTTTAGAGTAATTAATTTTATAATATTTTAATAAAAATATAAGAAATATTATTATTTGGTTTAATTGACAAATTGGTACTTAAATTGCATCATTTTTCTATATTGGCACATAAAATTTTTTTATCACAAGTGGTATTTAAATTACTCTTTTTTTTAAGTTGATATCTCTGTCAATGAAACTGTTAATTAAATTGTTATATCTATTTTAAAAAAGGTCAACCCACAAATTAGCATATAAGTTAATCCTTCTTACCCAAATTGATATCTAAACTTTTTTTTATTACCAGTAATACATAAACTATTCACTTAGTATTCATTTTACATCAAAATATTATATTCATATCCGTTAAAAAATTATAGTAAATAATAAACCGCCATATCATATAAACTTAAAAATTATTTTTTTTAAAATTATTTTATCTATCTTTTACATCATTTTTCTCTTTATTTTTTTTCTATCTGTTCCTTTCTTTTTTTTTCTACCTTTATAATATCTAGTAATGTTAACAATGCTTAAAATTTTTCATTTCGCGATTGAGATGTTGGTGATTAAGAGAGTTAAAAAGAAAATAAAAGAAAAACAATTAAATTACTCAAAAAAAAGTATTAGAATTAATTGTATAATTTAAACTAAATTTTTTATCTGAAATGATGATATTAACGTTCGGCACCAACTTAGGTCGTTAATGCATTTAATGATCAATAACCATTAAGAGCAATCTAATAACTTTTAAAAAGTTAGTGACTAAAATGTAATTTTAAACAAACGTAAATGACTAAATTTGTAGTTCAGTCAAAGCTTTATTATCACGTTTGTTAATAATGTTATTAACCCGCGAACGAAAACCCTAGAGCATAAAATAGATTGATCGTTAAAACCCTAGGGATTTCAGTTCTCCGAAAATCCCTAATCCTAATGAAGACGGTAACCGGCAAGATCCTCTCTTCAACTCCGGTTTCCGTTTCCAAGGCAGCCAAAATCATCGCCAACTTCGCCGCCACAGACAACGGCGCGTCGCAAGCAATCAGCGCATACCTTCGACGCGCCTCCGCTTCATTCAGTGAGCTCAAACAGTTGCACAACGAGCTCCGAAAACCGTCGAGATCGGACCACAAGCACAAGAAGTCAAAGCCCGAGACCACAGTGGACGGTGCTCGTGAGTCGAGCCTAGAACCGAGTGAATTCAACTCGGCTCGTGAAGATGTGGAGCTGAGTCAGGAGGCGGGTCACGGGTACAGAGACGGTGAGAGGAAAAAACAGAAGAACAAGAAGAAGAAAGCGAAGGGCGAGGATATTGATGTTGGGGGGGAAATTGTAATTGAAGACGGAGAAAGCAAGAGGGGGAAGGAAAATAACGAGAGTAACTTTGGGGAAGATGGGGACAAAGCGGTAAAGAAGCATAAGAAGGAGAAAAGTGGCAGAAAGGTTGAAACATTGGAGGAAAATGGGGTTAACATTGAGAAAGGTGAAATGATGGATGAGGGAGAGAGGGAAGGGGAGAAGAAAAAGAAGAAGAAAAGGAAGAGTAGATATATTGAGGAGGGAATTGAAAATAATGCTTCTTCAGAGCCACGGAAGAAGAAGAAGGTTAAAAATGAAGTTGATAAGTGATTGATTTTGAGGCATTTTAGCAATTTTGTTGTTTTAGATGACCGATTGAAGGTGGGTTTTGGGCTTTTTGGATGCTATTTGTAATGTTGAAGGAAGTATGTTTCTAATTTATAATGAATGAAATCTATCCATGGTTATTAACAAAGCAGGAACTAGCTTTAATGCATGCTTTTTAGGGGGTATATTGTACTCATATTATTATAGTTGAAAATGCCGTCGATAAAATCGCTTTACTAGGAAGAAATGTTTCAATGCTTGGGAATCGTAATTGCTGAATGGCATGTGTTTTTGTTGTTTAGGTATCTCAGACTCTTACTGTTGCTCCTTGATGTTCATGGAGTTCCATGTGCTGGTAGTTCTGGTAGTGTTGAAGTTGATATTGCTTTAACTTATAACTGCTTGACATATGGTATATTAGTTTGATGATTACTTTGCAATTCCAAATTCACACTATGCAGAACACAGGTGAATGATTTGAGAACTCTGTAGCTTATCGTTTGATCTTGTGCTCCAGAAGGTTGACTAAAATTTTACTCATGCTATCTCATTTTGTGGTGTAATTAATGTTGGCAGCCTTTTGTATTTCATTTCAAGGTCTAGTAGGCTATCCTGAGAATCAGAGGCATATGTAAAGGTAATGAATGGTTAGGATAAGTATCTTACTGGTTTCTCAATGTCATGTAGTGTAGATTCTTAGGTTTATTGAGGATTTTGCAAAGGCTTCCAGACGTTGAGTACATTGCTAAGAAAAAGAAAAACAACTGAAAGTTCATTATTTCTTAGGTGTATTTCTTCTTAATCATTTTGAGAACCAAATGCAACTTACAACTTGCCTTTGATTGAATTTGTATTTGTTGAGTGTGGCAAAAACAGAGATGTATTTGCCTTGAGTGCATAGTCACTAGTATCCTGTTAGGTTTGTTTTAAGTTATTTGCAATCCACCCTATGCCCCCTGTTGGATATCCCTTCCTCTGGCTTGATAAGACCTGCCTGTTTGATGACTAGCAGAGATTGTTGTGAAAGAAGTCCATTTCCTAAACTGAAATAGAAGCAGACAAGTGAAAACTTGTAACAATCTTACTTTGCTAGTGGTTTTCAATAGCTCTTAACTACAAAAGTAAGCTACACCATAACTTGAAACTCTGTTGAAATTTGACAAAATGCATGAAGAATGATGAGGGGACTGCTGAAAGGACATTGTGATTGATTAAATGTAGGTATCTGAAGCATGTTAATGCGTGCTATATCATATTCTTACTGCATTTCTTGGTGATAAATGTTGGTATCCTTTTGAGGTTTAATGGTGGTGTCTAATCTAGCTGTGGTTTATCATATCCGCTTTGGTGCTTGAGGCTTGATTTGCTTATATATCACTTCCATTCTGATCTAGGAGGCAAATAATTGCTTTGGGGGATGTTCACACTGATATTAAGTAAAAGGATTGATTTTTCATTTTTGGTATAATTAAGGTATTTTCCATATCGGTTTTGATGGTCTATGAAGACCCTTTTAGGGTTTGTGGTTGGTTTTGTATTCAAGGTTTGAAGTTTCTCTTTTGGGAATGCATTGTGGTTTACCATTAGACCTGATCATGGGCCAGGTCACTTGCTCAGACTCAAAGGTTAGCCGAAAATTGGGAGGGTTTAAGCAAAAATATAGGCCTAAAAAACGGACAAGGTATCGAGCAGATTTCTTTTTGGCCTGGGCTGGGCCCAAATCACATTCTATATTTTTTTTTGTATTTTCAATTTGTTGGGAAATATTTATTTTAATATTTTTAGTGTATTTGATGTATTATATTTTTTTAATTTGTTTTTATATAAAAAAATTTATTATGGTTGGGTCGGGTTAGGCTCGGGTTTAGCATTTTTAATATTGGTTAAGCTTGGGCAAAATTTTAAGCCTATTTTTTGGGTTGGGATCGGGCTTAGAAAATAGGCCTAAAATTTTGTATCAATCGAACTTGGCTTAGCTCAATCCATGATCAGGTGTTAGAGCTTGGATTCACTTGTTGTATAAGGTGCTCAAATAATGAATATTCACTTAGCTTGGTTCGGTCCATGATCACGTTTACTTATCACCGCATTCAATACTTATTGATAAAAAGTATTTTTTTATATATATATAAAATCATTCAAACAATTTAAAATACCAAAATTTTTAAAATTTTGATAACATGATTAGACTTGATTATGGGTCGAGTCACTCGTCTACGTCAGAAGGCTCGCTCAAAAAATGGGAGGTTTGGGTAAAAATATAAACCCGAAAAGTGAGCTTAGACAAAAAATAAGGTCTATTTTCTAAGCAGGACAATCCTTGGGTAGAAGGTTTTTGGCTCGGGTTCAGTTTAGCTTGGCCTGAATCACATGCATTTTTTTTTGTATTTTCAATTTTTTGGGAAACATTTATTTTAATATTTTTAGTGTATTTGATCTATTGTATTTCTTAAATTGTTTTTATATAAAAAATTAATCTAAAAAAATTATTACGATCTAGTGGGGTTGGGCTTGAGTTTGCCATTTTTAATATGGGATGGGTTTCGGTAAAAATTAAAGTCCATTTTTTGGGTCGGACTGGGTCCAGACATAAAAAAAGGATTTAAAAGTTTGCATTGACTTAATCCCAGCCCGACTCGACCTATGATCAGTTCTAAACATAATTCTTTTGTCTTCTAAAAGGGATTTTCATCAAAATAAAAATTTTTATGTAGTTGCATTGTGAAAATATTAATTTTAGCAAATTCAATCAATTTTTTTTATATGACTTCTGACATTTTACTTGAATGTATAGAAATTTATGGCTAAATAGGTAATATATGTCGATATATTTTAATTGGTCAAATAGTTGTTTTTTTAAGATTTAAGGAAATAGGTTGATTTTGTAGAGAGAGTAGAGGTGCTCATGGGCCGGGCGGCCCGGCCCGACGGCCCGCCCGAAATATGAGAGGGTTTGGGTAAAAATATAGGCCCGAAATATGGGCTTGGGCAAAAAAATGAGACCCGTTTAGAAAATAGGTCGGGCCTCGGGCACCACTTTTTTGGCCCGGGCCCGGCTCGATATAATAAATATATTTATTTTTTAAATTTTTTTAATTTTAAAATATTTTTAAAATACTTTTTTATTATTTTCTAATTTTAAAATATTTTTAAAATACTTTTTAAAATTTTTTTAATTTTCAAATATTTTTAAAATATTTTTAAAATACTTTTTTTAATTTTTAAAATAAATTTTTGGTATTTATTAAAAAAATGGACCGAGCCGGGCCCGGGCTTATGATTTTTTTCCCGGGCCAGGCCTGGGCAAAATTTCAGGTCCATATTTCGGGCCAGACCGGGCCTGGGCCCGAAATGTTTTATGGGCCCAGCCCGAACCCGACCCGGCCCATGAGCACCTCTAAGAGAGAGTATGAAAGCGCGTCTAGCTGGGCGCGCTTTCCTCCAACTGTCATTTCCCAGACGGTACAAAGTCAAACGCGCCAACGGTAACTTTAATTTCCAATACATTTGTATAAAAATATTATAGTTTTATTTTATTATTTTGTAAATTATTTATTTCGATTAAATTTTCACTATGGCAAGTTCTCTTATTCGTTTCAGCGACAAGCATATTTCCATCGCTCAAAATCGATAATGGTAAGCAAAAATTTTAAATTTTGTTATTTTCAATTAAGTTAATTTTAAAGTTTTTAAAATTATTTTATTTTGTTGATATAAATAGGCGGATGATCGTGTTTTGGAGGGGTTCATACACAATTTATCAAAAAGTCTACTAAGTGAAATTCATGGTTATTTGCAATATGCAAAATTCTTACATGCGTCTTGTATGCTCAGGCTATAAATTGGATCCTATACTTATCAACACGCTGGTGGAAAGATGGAGACTCGAGACACACAAATTTCATCTTCCATGCCGTGAGTGTACAATTACACTCGAGGACGTAGCTTTACAACTTGATTTACTTATGGATGGGCCAGTCATTACGGGGCCACTGGTCATTTCTGATAAAAAAGACCTTTGCGAGGCATTTTTAAGGAAGATACCGAACTAGTTTGAAGGTGGTCGGATAGAGATGAGATGGTTGCAAGATAATTTCAAAGACATTCCTTCGAAAGCGACTAACATCGTCAAAGAAAAATACGCTCGAGCATCCATCCTGAGGTTAATCGGGGGCATTCTAATGCCTGATAATCTCATAATTTGGTACACATAAGGTGATTAATACAACTCACCGACTTCAAAGAATGTGGTTGTTTGAGTTGGGGATCAATCGTGTTGGCCATGTTGTACAAAGAGTTATGTCGAGCGACAAAACCAGATAAGATGTTAATCGATGGTTGCCTACTCCTACTACAATCATGGGCGTGTTGGCGACTATCATTTTTATGTCCCTGAATGGACGACCCATATACATTCCCATTGGTGACAAGGTAAATTCATTTGACAAGGTAAATGTTGTTTATTTATTATATGTTTGAATTAACATATTGCTTAAGTAGGTGAAACCATGAGCCGAGTTATATGGGATTACTGGAACAGCTCAAAGATATCCGATGTAACACCCCTAACCCTTATCTGTTATCGAAACAGGTTACGGAGCATTACCAAACTTTACGAATTAAATACGAACATTTCTAAACTTTTGTTACACATATTAAGAATCAATTATATAACACTCATATTGTCCCTTAGATGGACCTTCGAGGCCTAATATTCACTTTAGAAGTGAATCGAGACTAAACCGGGTACTCAGGAAATTTTTCCCAAAATTTCAAAATTTTTCTTAGAAGCAGGAGACACATGCTCGTGTCTCTTCCCATGTGGATGAAAATAGACCATTTTAAGGCCACTTTTCTTACCCATTTTGACATTAACCTGCATTCAACAATCACATACACCAATATATCCCAACCAAGCAATCAATACAAGCGAAAACATGTTCTCAACATGACATAACATCACAAATATTTCATTTACTTATACCTACCTATTTAACTCATTTCATTGATTTATCAAATTCTACTACTAATTACATGCATACAAACATTTAATATTCACAACCACAATTCAAACTATTTCATTGCCAAACCAACCCTATACATGCCATATAAACCAAAATTTACATTGCAAAGACTACCGGAATAAACTGGATAGTGTAGTTTGATGTGTTGATTCCATCTTCCGACTACACGTTAATTTACAAGAACATTAAACAACACGAGTAAACTTAATGAAGCTTAGTAAGTTTAATAGGTTAAACAGTGATCTTAACGAACTTAATATAATATAATAAATTAAATTGTAAATAAATCATACATTTTCCCTGTCAAATACAATATAATCAATAAACACACTTCCTTCAGATCAACATCAATAATAATCTACAAATCTTTCAATTCAATCACATAAATCTCTTACCATTTCTTATTTAATCGAAGGACGGCTTACAGATATGAGTACTTCGTTCTTTTTGTGCCATAGTTCAACTATGGTCTTACACTTGCATTGCCATGACCCTGTCATGGTCTTACATTTGTAGTGCCATAACCCAGTTATGGTCTTATCATCAGAATGCCATAGCCCAGCCATGGTTTTTACACATGTATCTATACTGCCATAGTCCAACCATGGTCTTACGTTCAATGTGCAATAACCCAGTTGTGGTCTTTTCATTAAAATGTCATAGCTCAACTATGGTCTTACATTTAAACATTGCCATGGTCTAACCATGGTCTTATCCGTCAATTCATTTTTTGCCACAGAACGATCATACTCAATCCTGTGTCCTGCTCGTTTTAAACATTCAATTTAATTTTCTTACTTTTACAATAATATTAATTTCAACAACAAAATATGAATAAATATACTATATCATTCCTAAATTAACAAATAATCATGAAAGTTTAACCATATGAACTTACCTGGGTTGGATTGTAAAATTGGTAATAGTTTAGAGACTACTCGGCTAATTTCCCTTTTTCTCGTTGATCTGCGAGCTCTTGATCTAAAATGTAAAATTTTTCATTCATTAGCATATATTTCAATTTCTGTCCACTTCATAATTTATACCCCTTAAATTTTGAAATTACACAATAACCTCAACTTTTATAGTTTTTTCAATTTAGTCCCTCGCCAATTAACTCATCAAATGAGATAATTTTTCTCAATTAACACTTTATCTAAATATTATAAGCTATTAAAAATCCCTTAATAAACATACTTTAATACCAAACCCTAAGATTTAATATTTTTCGTAATTTGGTCCTAAAATTAATTTTTATTGAAATTACTTGATAAAATCTTCATATAAAAAAATTAAAACTTAAAATACATGTTAATTCATCATGAAAATGCAACACTCATTAATGGAAACTTTCAAAATTACCCATAGAATCAAAAACCAATGAATTAGATAGTTGGACCTAATTGTAAAAGCCTTAAAAGCACAAAAATTACAGGAAAATAGCAAGAATTGAACTCACATGATGCAAAAGTATGAAAAAACAGCTTAGAGGACCGTAAATGGTGTTTCTGGACTGAAAATTAGAAGAAGAATAGCCTAGAAAAGTTTAGTATTCAATTTATTTGAGTTAATTTCACAAAAATTACAATTTTGCCCTTTAATCACATGATTTTTGTTTTCTTTTCTGCTTATGCCGCCTCATGCCTTTATTTTAGGCATAATTTCTCCTTAAGTCCTCCTTTGTTTACCATTTATGCTATTGAATCACTTTAGAAAGTTTTGTACCTTTTCAATTTAGTCCTTTTTAATTAATTAACTATCGAAACAATAAAATTTTCTAACAAAACTTTAATACTACCTTAATAACACTCCGTAAATATTTATAAAAATATTTATGGCTTGGTTTATAAAATCGAGGTCTCGATACCTCGTTTTTAAAACCAATTAACCTAATAATTCCTTCTAAACTCAAATCACTATTTCACAAATCTTTCTAAAATCACATTTAACTCGTAAATATTAAATAATAAAATTTACGAGCTTACTCATCAGAATTGGTGACTTCAAATCACCGTTCCTGTTACCACTGAAAATTCAAGCTATTACATCCGATTGTTGTTAGATCAACATACGGAAGCCGATGTTAGTTATTAAAATTTTGAAACCTAGAATAGTTATGCAATAATTTTGAATTTAAAATTTTGTAGGTAACAAAATTTATAATTGTGCACTACAGTTTAAATGGATGCCACATGCTGATCCGGATATCATAAAATGCATTCGGCCTAAATTTTTGGCCATTTGGAGTATGTGGGACGTGAAGGTGTCATTGATAGTTTACGCAATGGTAGAGATGTACGAATTAGATCGAGTGATGCGACAATTCGGGTTGAGGCAAAATATTTTGTCAATACCACAAGACATCAAAACACTGCACAAGCTTGATTTGCAGAGGAAAACCAACGAAAATTGGTGAGAATTTCACAATAAGTATATCGACATTTGAGGTCGTAGGATAAATTTGGTACCCATTTGCGAACCTTTTTTCACACCGGACACGATGACCTCTATGGAGTAGATGTTATGGTTTAGACTCACCGACAAGCCATATCTATTGTCAGTGGGGGCAAGGAGTAGGCAAATTCGTCCGAAGAGGCCACGATGATCGTCCCAACATCGTAGGTTCAGAGCAAGTGTCGCAAGGGGTTCGTCATCGGCCCTAACCCAACAAGGGGCACCGATGTCTGCATCACATCCCGATTAATTGCCTCCATATATTCATATTCCTTTCACTAATCCCATGTATTTACACAAACACCACATTATGCACTACACTATGCACCACTGCAACATCTTGCATCTGCACCTCCTATAAGTTTGTATTTCGTGGCACATCCGTCCCCAACATATTACGCCTCGATGTCGACACAAATTCCAACACTAATACCGACAAAAATGACAATATCAATGTTGACATCAATGCTAACGTATATGTCAACAACAACAATTCCTGAATATTATGAGCAACCAAGTTTTATGACATCGTACGATTATTCGCCGATAGTGTCACAAACACCCACCGCATCATAGTTTTGTCAATGTGGCTCATCATCGCAACCACCTTCTCATAGAATGGAAGACACACAGTGGGAGGTTAGGATGACACCGCACTTAACCACGGAAGAGGGAGACGGAGATAAAGACTAAGATGGGGTGAAGATGAAGTTGAAGAAGATGGTTGAGGTGAAGATGAAGAAGACAAGGACGACGATTAAGACCAAGAGGAGGAGCCGACACCTCAAGTTGTATGTAGAAATCCTACTTGCAACCGTCAGCCATCGCCTTGTGGCACACATTAGGCCTAACGACGTCGATGATTTATTTTTCATTTACTTTTTGTGATGTAAATATAATTGATATTAATAAAATATGATCAACTTTTTTATATTTTTCATAATTCTCTTTATTAAATTCTAATCTATATTGTATGGAATTTTCAATATATAATATTTGATATGAAACATTTAATGATAATTTTATAAATATTGAGAGGTAATTATTACACCTAGTTTAGCCTTATTAACTATTCCACCATGACAAACAAAATAGTGAATGAGGTAATTTTATTATCCATCACATAATTTCTATGAAAAGTTGAAAGTAAAAAGTGTAATGTGACCAAACAATCTATTAGGTATAGATGTGCAAAAAAGTGACTATTATGCCTATATTATGCTTGAAATGGTTTAGTAGTTTTGGTGTATATGGAATGAAGTTGAATAGAAGTCAATTTGAGATTGTTTCAAATGGTTAGTTTGGTGTTAATTGAATTATAGTTTGAGGTGCCTTGGTGGGCATATTGAAATGGTATGCACATAGTATTTTAGTTTATTTTGGATTATTGATTGAGGTGCCAATTGTGACATATTGGTTAGGCACATAGGTTGGTTGTTATAAATGATGATTTTGGTTTTAATTTAATACTTTTGAATTGGTTTAGATGTGATTAAATGGTTGTTTGTTGCTTAAGTGAATATAGGTTGAATGGATTGAATTCGAAGGTATTTTTCAGGAACACACGGCCTGGCACACAACTGTGTGCCTTACGCGACTTAAGACACAATCGTGTGTCCTATAGGTTGTGGTTGATTTTTTGTGCACATGGCCACAATTTGTTACACGGCCTAAAGACACAGTCATGTGACATATTTTTGAATATTCACACTTTAAACCCACACGGCCTTGACCATTTCACACGGTCAGGAGACATGGTCGCGTCACCCTCTTTTTAAATATTTTTCTTAATTTTTTGTTATTGATTCAAATTTATCCTTGTTTAATACCAAATTATTTTTAAGCTTCTATATGCTCGATATAAACTCGAAATAGTTTGAATAGCATGATATAATTGCTCGTATGTGATGAATAGATATTTATTTGAGATTTTGATAAATAAATTTCTTGTAATTGTTTGAAATTTGTTCGTAGCATCCTATTACTCGAGTTTTTCGACCAAACCGTGTAACAGTCCAGTTTCGAATCTAATCAAAATAGTGGTTTCGGGACCACAAATCCGAGTTAGAAAAATATTTAAATATTATTATCTGAGTCTATAATGTGTGAATTGATATCTGTGAAATTTTCGTGATTTAATTTTACCGTTTGAGTGTTTGATTTAATAAAATGACTTAATCATGTAAAAAGTAAAAGTTACTAACTATTTGTTAAAATGCCAATTTGATTTGTTCTTTTAGTGGGAGGTATTTATGTTGATATTATACCATTTAAATATTGGGTGGACATAAAAACCAATGGTTAGTGGTTTTTAAATGAAAATAAAAAGGTTAATTTAGTAATTATATTAATTTGATATTATAATAAAACATTAAAAATAAAAGACATGCATATTCATCTTTGTGGGATAGCCGAAACTAGCTAAAGAAAAGAAAAAAGAAAAAGAAAGCCACATTCAGCCATAGTTAGGTTTGATTAAGGTATGTAACTAGCTCCGTTTTTGATAATTTTTACATTTTTGAGATCGTTGTTATGAAATCTACAAAGCCCATGTTTTAATTTTTGAATTTAATGATGATTTCATGTTTTGCTATTGATGATATTTTGTGATTTTTGTTATTTGTTGATATAAAATAAAAGATATGTGATAGATTATAATGTTTTGTCTTTGGATTTTTGGTAAAATTGAGTACTTTGGGCTAAATTATGAAAATAATATTTTGAGGGACTAAAATGTGAAATAAATGAAATACATGGACTTGTATGAGCATGAGGAAGGTTCGGCCTAAGAATGGTGTGTGCAAATTTTGCTTGTTTTGTGTTTTGTGCAATTTGGACTAAATTGTAAAAAGTGTTAAATGTCAAGGGCAAAATGGTAATTTGCCCATTTATGTGTTTTTGGGTTAAATTAAATAGAATTACATTTGAATGAGTTTAATTTGAATGTGTTTAGATCAATAACTAAAAAAATCGGATTTGGATCGGGGAAAAACAAAAATAATCGAATAGTTGTTTATTTTCGTCCGTCGATATCCGAGGTAAGTCTATAAGCATATAAATGTTTTTAATTTTGAATATATGTAAATTTTATATGCTGAATTAAATTTTTATGAATATAATATTTACTGGCCGAAAGTGTATAAGCTTAGGAAATATGGTTACGAGATTGTTTCGATTGAATGACGATGTCGGAAAGTCCCGTACAAACCTTAGGAATATCTAGGATACATATGTCATGGCATAGAATTCTGTTATGTGTTGTCATGTAAGACCACGTCTGGGACGTTGGCATCGATTTGTGATTTACGTGTAAGACCCTGTTTGGGACAGTGGCATCGATATGTGATTACATGTAAGACCATGTTTGGGACGATGGCATTGTACGAAACGTTTGATTTTCTGAGTATCCTTTTAATTCCGAATGGTTCAATGGGCTGTAATAAATTAAGATCGAGTATGAAAATTCAGATTAGAAAGGCTCAGGTATATATTTATTCGAGTTATAAAAATATGGTAAGTCGAATATATGAATTGATGATATAATATCATATTTTAATGTGAATTATGTGTATGTATACGTGAATGTATATATATATTCGGCCAATGATGTTTCTTTTTGTTAGTGTTGAAGCAGAGGTTGAATATACTAATGTTTCCTTATGTATTCGACCTAAGTAAAATTTATGCCAAATATATATATGTTTGATTTTCTGAGTATCCTTTTAATTCCGAATGGTTCAATGGGCTGTAATAAATTAAGATCGAGTATAAAAAATCAAATTAGAAAGGCTCAGGTATGTATTTATTCGAGTTATAAAAATATGGTAAGTCGAATATATGAATTGATGATATAATATCATATTTTAATGTGAATTATGTGTATGTATATGTGAATGTATATATATATTCGGCCAATGATGTTTCTTTTTGTTAGTGTTGAAGCAAAGGTTGAATATACTAATGTTTCCTTATGTATTCGACCTAAGTAAAATTTATGCCAAATATATATATGTTTGATATATGAAATTATGATTTGGATATATATATATATATATGAAATTATGATGGTTTATTATTGTTTATCTAGATCAATTATATATATATGCTGTCAAATTTTGGTGTGTAAATGCTGTCCAATTTTGTATATATATGCTGTCAAATTTTGGTGCATAAATGCTGTCCAAATTGGTATATATATGCTGCCCAATTTCGTGTATAAATGCTGTCCAATTGGTATATATATGCTGCCCAATTTCGTGTATAAATGCTATCCAATTTTGTATATATATGCCGTCAAATTTTGGTGTATAAATGCTGACCGATTTGATGTATAAGAGTTGTCCAAACAGGGTAGATTACCTATGTTTGTAATATGTAGTATAGTTAATAAATTGAAATGAAATAAATGTGTATAAATAGATGTTTTGATATGTGCTTGGTATATGATATATAATCATATGTGTTTGAAAATGTTTTAAGAATTTGAATGATATCAAATTTTGATTAGATAAATGATAATGACTTGGTTGAATTTTGAAACATGGTTGGTATATGTAATTTAATTAATGATGCATGTTTGATTTTAATTGGTTATGTTCTTATATATATATTTATATATATATGAGATGACTTATCGAGCGAGTGAATGATTGCTATTTGAATTTTATCTAAAAAAAACAATATATATACATATATATATATGGAATGAAATTTCGTGATTGAGTTAGTCTAATTTATGAATCAATTTTTAAAATGGAAGACTGTTCTGAGTTGGGCTTTGATCGGTAATGCCTCGTAACCCTAATTCAGCGACGGACACTAGTTCGGGGTGTTACAGACCGGGTAAGGGGTGTTACAGAATATATTTTGCATAAAAAAGCATTACAATCAATGTTTGTACTCTAAAATATGTTAGTGATGTGCTGTCCTCAATGCATCCCTCAAATGTTGACATGTTGCCTTCGTATGCCCGAGTTCCTAAAATAGTCACATAACCTCTATTGATTGTCCCTCTCCCAAACATCTATATTGGTGCATATATGAGTAGAATTCAGACGATCTTTTGGGAGGCGAGACAAGTTGATATCCGATGTCAACTTGAATGGAACGTTAGACACTGGCGACCACATACTCTCATCTAAGACGGGTAGGAATTTAGATCTCCATACGTTGTGCATGAATTCCAGTTTGTACACATCGTTAATATAAGATGTGTATTGTATTCCTCAATTCACATATGCAACAATTGTATGTGCACATAAGAATTGAAGTGCCTGAAATCTCCCACAATCGCATGTCCCTTATATTAGGGCAACACGATATGCTGCCCCTGACATATCTTGGTTGGGTCTAGTTAACTCTATGACCCGAAATCTCAAGTTTGGATGCGAGTGACACACTACATACATAGTGTTTTCTCTATCTGCATTTCATCTAATTTTTTTCATGACATCCTCGCACCAAACGTGATCGCCTGCTATCTGTCCAGCATATGCCTTAACTCGCTTTGGAAATAAGGCTACCAAGAAAAAGTATGTTTCTTTGACAACCGAGGTTATCGACAAATAATGCGTCCCCTTCAGTATGGAATTGATGCATTCTACTGGGTTTGTTGTCATGTGCCTGTATTGTAAACCCCCGTCATATGATTGTATCCACTGGTCAAAGGGTATGTTAGCGAGGTATGCCACACCGTAGTTATTGATGACGCACATGTAACACCCCAAACTCGACCTAAGAGTTATGGTCGAATCTGGCGTATCACTTCGAAGTGTCTTTTGAAAATTTAGACTTCTTGATAAAACTCGTTTATTAAGTTTGGTAAACTCTTTATTAATGTTTAACAGAACACCTAACCAAATGTTTTCCTTGTTAACTACTATTGTTATATTAAGTTGATTTTAAACGTAGAAGCATTTGAAAACTCTAACGTTTAAAGTTCGTGTATTTGAAAACAATAATTATTTTAAAAATTTGTTTTCACCTAACTAGCAGTATAAAATATGTAGGCAAAAACCCAATTAAAAATTTAAAACCAAATTAAAGGCCTTATTACAAAAAAAAACCTAACTTATAATTTAAAGTAAAATAAAAACAAGTGTGAACAGCAGCAGTTGTGTGGCCACCTCCGAGTCCCTCGCAGCACCGAATCGCCTAAAACTGAGGATTACCTGCACAGTTAAGAAGAGAGGGTGAGTTTATGAAACTCAGTGTATAATCCCTTATCAGTCAAATAGTAAACAACATACAGTAGCGGTCTGGGCCTGGGCCCTATTCAGTGACAGTATAATGAATGCCTTAGCCCAATTCAGTAGTAGTGTGGGCCTTAGCCCAATACAGTATCAGTGTGGGCCTTAGCCCAATACAATATCAGTGTAGGCCTTAGCCCAATATAGTAACATTACAGTACAGAAAATACAACACATCCTAATCCAGCCAACACACCACTCCGTACCACCAACACACCATGTGAGGATAAAATCAACCCACCCAGCCAACACACCAATATAGCAGTAAAACTGTCAGTAATAGAATCGCAACAAAACTGCCAGTAACAGTATACGTGGCAAAGCCACCAGTAGGTCCACAGTCGTCTTGGGCAACCCGTGCGACCTTATTAGTACAATACACTTCCTCCAAATATAACAACTCAACCCCATGTAATATGTCCTGACATAATATCATACGTGTATGCAAAATGTCATGCTTAATCGTAGTCATATATATCATAAGCCATAACAGTCATTTCATCTCCTAGGGGTATAAAAATCATTTTACCCTATGGGGGTATTTCAGTTATTTTACCCTTCGGAGGTATTTCGGTCATTTTACCCTTCGGGGGCATTTCGATCATTTTACCCTTTAAGGGTATTCCAATCATTTTACCCTTTGAGGGTATTTCTGTCATTTTACCCTTCACGAGTATTTCAGTTATTTTACCCTTCGAGGGTATTTCGGTTATTTTACCCTTCAAGGGTATTTCAATCATTTTACCTTTTGAGGGTATTTCACTCATTTTACCCTTCGAGGGTATTTTGGTTATTTTACCTTTCTGGGGTATTTCGGTCATTTTATCCTTAGGGGGTATTTTGGTCATTTTACCCTTCGAGGCTATTTCGGTCATTTTGTCCTTCGAGGGTATTTCAGTAATTTTACCCTTCAAGGGTATTTCGATCATTTGTCGCAAGTTGGGCTTGCCACTTGAGCGATCGCACGCTCGTGTGCAGGGGTGTCCAAAATTCGGGCAAAACCGAAAAAATTCGGTTAACCGACCGAATTCGGTTAATTGGTCGATTAACTGAATTTTTTCGGTCGGGGGTCGGTTAATTATTTTTTGATTTTTTGATTAACGGTTAATTCGGTTTGAAACCAATCGGTTAACCGAATTTTTTCGGTTTAACCGAAAAAATTAATAAATAAAATTATAATATATAAATAGGCCCACTATTCACCTAAACCCAATCCAAACCCAAGTATTCAACCCAACCCAATTACCTAACCCAACCCAATCATAAAAATTACAAATAATTTAATAAATAAAAATAAAATTCTAAAACTAAAACTAAAACTAAAACTAAAGTCCAAAAGTCTAAAAATAATTTAATTATGTAGTGATTCAATTCGGTTAATTCGGTTAATTCGGGTAATTCGGTTAATTCGGTTAATTTTTAACTAAAAATAAAAAATATATAATTTTTGGTTAATTCGGTTAACCGACCAAATTAATCAAAAAAAATTAGGTTCGGTTAATTTTTTTGAAAAAATTTCGGTTCGGTTAACGGTTAAAAATTTTGAAAGGTCGGTTAATTCGGTTAATGTTATTTCGGGTCGGTTAACCAAATGAACACCCCTACCTGTGTGGTCTTAAACATCGTGTTTACGATTTTTTGATTTTGTCACCGATCTACGATTGTAGTGGGTGATTACACACCTGAATTCGACCAAAGAGCGCAAATCTCCACGTATACCAACCTAGATTCAACTAAAACGTCATTTAATTAACTAACAAGATTCATTAATCAAACAAAGCCAAACAATGCTAAGGAAAAATCAGTACTCAAAGCCCCTTACCGGAATCAACCGCATCGCACCCTCAGCTCCTTGGAGAAGCACCAACCAACTCTTGAACTCCACCTAGCACAAAAGCCACAAAACCCTTTACTTCCAACCCTTAGATCGCATTTCGCTTAACAATCCAATTAAACCCAATAATGTACACACATCTTTTTAAACCGCATCCCATACAACGAATAACAAACACTTACTCACCTACCAAACTGTTGACAAGGTAGAGTGCAACTTGAAACACAAGAAGGAGCAAATCAAAAAGGGGATTCGAAAACTGAAAAGAGGCAAAGCAGGAAAAAAACAAAAAAGAGATCAATGGATAGAAAAGAGAAAACCGAACTAGACAAAGGGTGTCACAGAACTCACCTATCAACATTCAACCACGAAAATAGAGAATAACCAATGCCAATACTCCCTTTTAGAAGAATCTATAGTGGAGAAGGGACAAGAATTCGGCAATACAGAGAAGAGGGAGGAGAAAAGAGATTCGGCAGAGGAGACTAAATAACTATTTGGTCAAAACAAAACAAGAGAAAAAAAGAATAAAAGGGAAAAGTAGAAGAATAAAAGAGCAAACCCGAGAGGTACCCGAAGTCTTTAGCAAAATTCGGCACAAGCAAAAGGTGAAAGAAAAACTGACCAAAGCCGAAGCAAACGGAGAGAAAAATAACCCCAAAACCAATTCCTTCAATACCTAATGACCAAATTCGGCACAAGTATACCCCCAAACGGCATAACTCCCCATCACTCTCAAACTCTTTGATTTCCTTCTAAAATCTCTCCTCTTATCCCTCCTTGAATCACTCCACCAATTTCTCTACACCTCACTCTATGACCAGTTCAAACTCCTTTTTGTAGTATTTTAGTCCAACTCCACCACTTACCTAGCTCAAGCAGCAAAATAAATACTCCATTGTGCAACCTAGGACTTGAACCTCAGACCTCACAGTCACACAACACGCCACCTTGCCACCAAACCACAAGCTCTTTTTTTGTGCCATAAAACAAACACTATTATTTATAAGGCCTATATGCCAGTGTCCAGATTCATTTAAGAGTAAAACTAAAAATTCTACAAAAGCCAATACTTGAACCCAAACTTCTCAAACACTCCCATACACACCCAAATCACTTAGCCATTAAAGCAAACAAGCAATTTGTGTCACTTCCTTTCATAACTAAATATTTATGTGTAGTCTCCTAACTGTTTCCTTGTTCAAAACCTATTTTTTAGGCCCAAAATTGGAGATGTTACAGCACAAGTTATTTAACATTTCATGGAAACGATGTTGGACGAGCTCATACCCTATCGAGAAAAGTATACCTATGAATGCAAACAATGAAAAACCTATGGTATAACATGAATATGAAAATAATGGCAACTACATACCCATGTCAATACTTGATCTCGTTTGCTTTCTAAAGGCCATTTTGAGTGGTAGCTGGAGCTGACATGTCGCATATAATACCTAGGGTGTGTGCGATCCCAAAGGCTACCATGCCACAATAGCGGCCAAGATTTCGGGTCCCCTATCGAAAATGACACATATGTCGAGCTGAGGGCAAACTTGACAACGCAATCGACTAACGAAGAAATCCCAATCGTCAGCATTTTCTCTCAGAGTTATTGCAAATGTTATTGAAAAAATCTTTCGATTACCATCCTAGGCGACGATCATCAACAATCGATGTTTATACCTCCCGTACAATCAGGTGCTGTCAATTTGTACCAAAGGCTTGCAGTGCCGAAAAGCTTCCCTATATTGATCAAGGGTCCAAAAGAATCGATGAAAAACTCTTTTACCAAGGACCGGACGATCGTGAAAGTACACTAGGTTCATTTCTAGATCGATTACAAAACTTGGTACGTATCGATCCAGTACTTGATACCATTGCCACAAATTATTATATGACATGTCCCACCCGTGATGCAACTTATCCATAGCCTTTTGTTTTGTGACCCATGCTTTGTAGTACGATGACGTGTAATTGTACTGACTACAGGTGTTAGCAATCAACACCGGCACGGGAATCCTGGGACTCACTTTCTCCATAGCTAGAATTATGTCAACTATTATGTTTGAGTCTAGCCTCGGATGATCTTAACTTATACATACAAAAGATGAGTCAAAGTTACATTACAGGCAAAAATGAAAACCCTAGTTAGGTCACATAGAAATATTGAGTGATCGCATCGCGCACCTGCTGTAACATAAGTATGTGGACAGCTATACTTCTTTATTATCCACAAGTCGTCTTCTTTCAAAAAGATGCCATGATTTTCTATTGGCACCTCTGGTCACGCATTGCGCACTTTCCCTCGAATTTCTCTGAATGAGATTTTATGACATGGTAGTTCACGCAGTTTTTTAAGCTGTATCGTTTCAATGTAGCAAGAAAAACATCTTTTGAGGGATAATTCATTCCAACTTCTAATACCCAGACATTTGACGAAGAACTTGCATGGTCAGGTCTTCTGTGCGGAAGCTGTAGGAACTTTAAACCACCCTCAACGGAGAGGTCGATGTTATGCATGTGAGGTGGAGGTTTATATGCCCTGAACCACATATTTGAATTTAGAGCATTGTTCAAATCGTCATCGTCAGAATTGCAAGGTTCAGGCTCAGTTAGAACCTGTTCTGGTTCAGAAAAAAGTGCTACTTTCGAACCATCCAGCTCGGACTACCAAATTGGATCGAGGTTAGATTTAGATTCATGAACAACATTCACTACCCTTTCGCCTACGCATACATCTTCTTTCTCAGTTGCATCTTCATTGTCATTTTCAACCAAAAGGTTCAATGTACCCTCGTCGAAACTGAACGTAGGAAGTAAATCTTCAGTTCTTCTATACCCCATGTTACGATCAAAATCTGTATCGGATTGCCAACCGATGTAGGTTGATGGCATACCGGTATAAGTGCTTTCGTCCTAGGACATCAAACCACCGAAGTTGAAATTGAACACATTGACTGAATGTCATGCTAGGTGTCGAGGTTTGGAATACGTTCACACCTCGACTGATAGACGGAATGGCCATTGAAGTTGAAATCCGTGTTTGAAATTGAAGAATGTCTTATCATTGATGATTCGGGGACATCATAATAAAAGCTTTGTAATAAAGTAGTAAATCCACCGCACAACTGTGTCGTAGGACTTTTTGCTTCTACTTCAGTTCCTACATTAGTCGCAACATTGGTCGAAGATGGACCAACTCCATCAACTTAGGAAAACTCGACATATAGCTCCATTATAGCATTTCCACATGAGTTGTGCGAATCTATGACTGCTTCTAGCTTCAGCTCACCTTTCACATCAAATAGCTCATGCTTACAAGGGTCTAGTGATGCTAAATATCTACATTTCAAGCTCAAAATTCTTCCTTGACTTAAACCCCCAGCTTTTCTCTAATTCTTGATTGTTGCTTACACAATTGAATGGTATGATTGAAAGTCAAGTCCACAGACTGGGCTCCTGCAAATACGACCCGAAAATTGTATTGCAAATTTGACCATCATAATAAATTACGAATTTCACTTGTCGAATCATTTCAATTAAAAATAAAATAAATATTTAGAACAAAAAATCTACAGATGGTTGGCTAAAAAAATGGAGACAACGCTCACAATGCAACACTTCAAAAATAAATAAACTTGCTTGTGTCTTAGTATTAAATACTTCGGTAGTTTAATAGAAAAATGAGTCGGGAGGGAAGGCATGCTTGAAAACGTGTTTCAGCAAATGTGTTTTCATCGAATAATAATAATGAAAGGGTCTTCTGTGTTTGAAAACGCGTTTCAACAAAATCAATTTTAATAGATGCATGCTTGAAAGGGTCTTCAGTGTGTTTGAAAACGTACTTGGGATTCTTGGGGGCAGGGCACATTGGTAGACTTTGAAAAATGGTGACAGAATGCGCGTCTAGTTGGATGAGCTTTCCTGCTGACATGTCAGGAAAAGCACACCTAATTGGACGCGATTTCCACTAAATACAAAAAAATGCATCCAGCTAGTTGTGCTTTCCTTAAATTGTAAGCAAGAAAGCTTATCCAGCTGGACGTGCTTTCTTTCCACCACCATTCAAAGCCTGCCAAGGTGTCTTGAGCCGGAGGATCTAGGGTAAGATTTAAGGCACCACTTTTAGATATTCGATGAAAACGTCTCTTTTGCGACCTGTTTTCAACCACAGGTTATTTTTTCTTTTCAATCTCACCCTCTTCCGTGCCTATAAAAGGGGGGCTCTCCCTCCATACTCTAGCATCCATAAATTCATCATCTTTCCCGACCGTCATCCCTCTATTTTACAATATTTCTTTTTTAGTTTTCTTCCTCGCTTTAGTGTTCAAAATTTTTGTCGACAATATTTATTTCTGTTTGAGGTATTTTTGAGTTGTCAGTGATGCGATATCACTTTGAGACACACACATTTCATATATTGTCTCGAGATGAGACCATTACCTCATAAACTTATCCTGTGGAGGTCTGACTCCAGAGTGATGGTACTTTATACGATTATGGGTGACAGTCTATGTAGATGTCTCGGTCAACAGTCGTTATGAGGTCATGGATTGAAGTATAAATTGGAAGCCAGTTTAAAATCGTTATGCGGTCACGAGCTCAAACTTTTTGGATACCTAGAGATGTTACCTTATAAATACCATACATAATTTTGAGGGCATAATCATAGAAAAAATTGTGGGCCTTTTGGCTATAATTGGTGTAATTTTTTCTCCATTTTCACGTAGTTGATATCTTTAACCTTCCTTTCTATTTGAAGGCCAGCACTGTCGTGGACGCAGAATGACTCTCAGATAGGCAGCGACTATTACGGTGGAGTAAATGTGATGCTTCTTTCGGGGAGACAACGGTTGCCTTTATTAAACAGCCTATTAATAACTACAACCGCTGCCACACTGACCCAAGTTTAACCTCTACTCTGCTGGAACATCCGCTCTCCATCTAAGAGTCATCTTATGTCCACTTCAGTGTCAACTTTCAAATAAGAATAAAAGGTTAAAGATACCGACTGCCTGAAAATAGAGAAAAATTTACGTTGATTTCACCAGAAAGCCTTTCGTTTTTCCCTATTATTATGACTTCAATATTATGTATGGTATATATAAGGCATCATTTGCAGGTATCCAAAAAGCTTGAACTCGTGACTACATAACAACCATCAATTGACCCCCAGTTATACTTGAACCTGTGACTGCATAACGGCCGTCGACTGGGACCTCCACTTAAACTTTGACTCGTGACTGTATCAAGCACTATCACCTCGGAACCTGACTTCCATAGGATGAGTTTCTGAGGTAATGGTCCTATCCCGATATGACATATGAAATGTATGTGTTCTGAGACGCATTATCACATCCTTGGCCCCTCAAATCTACCTATAAACTTTCACGGTTTTACCCTTAAAACCTTAAACCCAATAAAACCCCTAAAACTCTAACCCTAATAACCAACCCTAACCCTAAAAAATCTTTAAAAAACGATGGCCAATTAACAAAAAAAAACAGCATCTATTACCTATTTAGCCAAAATTTATAGTTGGACATAAATATTTTAAGTTTGAAAATATTTGAGATCATTATGTGTTTTTTTTAATAGTAAAACTATATGAATATTTCAAAGTTTCACATTTTTTTACATATTAATAATTAATTTGACACAAGGTTTAAATTATAATATTCTAACTACTGTTTATATTTAAAATTAATTTTATACAATTTTTGAACTACCTATAACTTCCTCAATTCTTTAAGTGGAGGAAATTTCACGTTTAAGCGCATTAAAATCTATGTCTTCCGATATGTTATAATAGCAACGAAGTTAATTGAGCTTAAGCTTATATCTTTTATGAAAAAAAAATCATTTTTTGGTTAAAATGTGCTATTAGCCCTTATACTTGTATACAAATTAAAATTTGATCCCTGTACTTTAAAAGTAAGAATTCAGTCCACTAACTTTTCTAAATAAAAATTCTAATCCAATCATTATCCTCAATGGTAGTTTCTGTCAAAAATTTTCAATTTACTATATTTGTTTTCATGTTTATTTTTTGTCAATCATCTGTCACATCATACAAGGACAACCTAATCAAAATTCCAAGTTAACAAATTTTGACAAAAAAGACTTGCGATTTTATTGACTGGACTAAGATTTTTAAATAAAAAAGTAGGAGGATTTGATTTTTAACCTTTTAAGCATAAGGACTAAATCTTAAATATTGTCAAAATGCAGGGACTAACAACATATTTTAACCTAATAACAAAAAGATAATAAAACAAATCCAAGCCCAAATTGGTTTGGAAATAACTGCTACAATAGCCGAACAGACGACATGGGCCAAATGCTCCCCAAACCAGTCATAAAAAAGGATTTAGAAAGCCCACAAACAGTCTTTACTTCATACATGTAGTCCCTTGGGACCCATTCAGGTGTCTTTAATTCTTTATTGAAGTAACCAAGAAAGCAACAGAGATTTCATTGTCTCATAAATTTTCTTGGGGCTTCACAGATTCAGGCACCTCAAGTGGCTATTCTCTTAATATCACATGAATCAATGAAATAATTATTGAATAGATATTGGATCATTATCACCAAAAGTGTTCCATTGCTTACCTCAAGTGGCTATTCTCTTAATAATTATTGAAGTTTTTTAGGTTTAGGGTTCTTATTTGGATAAACCTTGGCCAGCAACAAAGGAGGCACTTCTACTTTTGTTCCATTGCTCACCATAATGTTTTCAAGTGGGGGACTGTGTAGTTAAAAGGAAATCACTTGGTGTAAAACATGGTTTGATTGACCAACTCTGTAGTTGTCAACTTGACATTGCAGAAGAACCGTTATTGACTGAAAGTTTCAAACATTGTTCTATCAGGTCCATGGCAGGTTTGGTTCTTTAGACAAAGGGTAAGTTCCAAGAACTACTACTGCAAAGGAAAAAAAAAAAGAACTATTTTATCAACCTTTTGGGGTTCATTGAGCTATTAGATGATAGTTCATATTCTAAAAAGCATATTATGGTTTAGGGTTAGCAATGTCGAAGGGTATGTCTTGTCAGTCTTCACCATCAACTTCTATGAATGTATAATGGCAAGTAGTTCAGCATTGAATTAAATACCTATATGATACATGTAATCCATGGTGACGACATCACATTATAACATTTCAATACCATTGGCAGAGCAATTATACATATACATAAGCATATAATGGTCCTGGAAACAAGTCCATTTAATGGTGGAGGGCCTGCCTAATTATTGCCTCAGGATAGATATTGGAACCACTTTTATGCAATTTAATGTATTATGTATTATGTATTATGTTTTTGCCAAAGGATTCGCACAAATCAATGTAGACTCCAGCCAGCTAGGTCATCATTGTTCACCAAAGGTGATAACAACTTCCTTGTAGGGATTGGCTAATGGAAACTTATACAGTTGCTCTCAGCCATAAGATATATAAGAACATGTGCCAAAACAAGAGTACCCCTCTGGCCGACAATGCCAATGTTATACGAGACCGAGTAACACATGCCGGTTCATCAGCCCATCCCCAGGCCAACATATTATCAAGAATCCATAACATGAATGATGAAACTCAGATCAATGTATGTATATATGTATATAGTTGGACACATGGTTCATCACTTTTATCAGAACCTGCTGGTGACCCTCCCTTAAGCTGCAATTTGAGGTGCCGAAAATTTGTTCACTGACTTACAAGTGCTGTTTGTGAGGCACAGACAGGTAAGATTATCTAAAAAAAAAAAGAATCATATTTCAAGCAGATTTAAAGTGAAAATGAGATAATAAAATATGGAAGCCAGTGGACCAATATATGAATTGATGATAATATGTAAGCCTGAATTTATGAGCATCGTCACAATGACGCATGGATTCAAACTTTTAGTGCCTGGTGATTCCAAGTACATGACAGGTTCTGGATAGAGACAGAAAAGATCATAAATGACGACAGAAATGCCTCCCCAAATGTGCTGTTGATGGCTCCAACAAGCACATCCATTTCTTCAGTTTTTTTTTTTATCCTTCGTTATTCTTTTAAGATCTTAGACAAATCTGAGAACCCCTAATAGCAAACCCTGAAATTTCAGTATGAGTAGGTATTCATCAAAGCCTGTGGGCAACATATATGTTACATTCAAATTGGCTCCAACTTGAATCTCAAATGACCCAAACTGAAATGGGTAAAAACCAGAATTGACTTATGAAAACATTCTGTTTGGGGTTTGATTTTCCATTTCCATGAATAGTAAGGTAACCTCAGTTTCACTCCAGTTTGGGTGAAGTAAGAACAAAAGCTTATATGTGTAAAGGGAATATTAGCCCATGATATCCGGAATACATTGTACATTATATACACAAAACAATTCATACTTTTTCTTCATTGACCAGATTTTATCAATTTCCAATGTTTCCAAAGAAAAATGTAAGTTTTACCCCTAATTCTATATGTCACGCCATTTCTCAGCCTAATAATCAGAAACATGTCTCTAATTAAACAATATTTAGCTTAAAATATAGGTTAAGGAAAATGCTTAATTAGTTACCAAGAATATGTTAGTCAAAGGTTTCACCTTCTGCAACATGAGTACAAGCACAAGCAATAGCAGAAATCTGTCCATATTATGTGGCTAAGCAATAGCAGGATTGTATATGATTAGATATTGGAAATATATATATATATATATATTAAATTTTAGACAAATTGATCCCTTAATTAGTTGCTTAAAATTAGTCTGGTTTAAAAAATAAATAAATTGTCTTTAATAGTATGAAAAACACCATTTAATTACATATAAAATAAATTATTATTATTATTATTAAATAAGTATCGCCATTCAATCGTTATAGGTTCTGATCATATCTGATATTTTTAACACAAGTCCTAGAACTACCTATAACTCCTCCCCAACCCATAAATAGGAAAATAATGCGCTTCAGTGCACTCGAACTTACATTGACAACAATGCCTAAGACTCATCTGACAATGATTTATATATAAATTTTTATAACAAATATTTAATTTCTTGCTTCCAATAACTTTTTAATCAAAGTTACTTTAAATAATTTATTTTATTTTATTTTTATTAATTATAAAACTATAAATTATACGAAATGTAAATTTGTGCAGCACTTATGTTTGGAAAATATATCTACATTGATTATACTAGATTTGATCATACCCACTATATGAGTGAGAATATGATGTAGATTAATCTAATTCTTAATAATATGTTTCTCAATTAGACTAATCTTTATAGATGACGAGATCCACTTTTTAACCCAATTCTAGAATATTTAAAAAATAGAGAGGCATATGATGATTTCTTAAAAATCTAGGGAAAATACAATAGTTTTGTCGCAAGAGGGGAAGAAGAAACGCTCCCTCACATTTATTTTTGTAAAAGGGAATTTTGCTTAGACACCCTTGATAAAATTACCATTTTCACATAGACATTATTTAATCAGAATCATACTTTCTTAAAATTCTATATTGACCTTACTAATTTTTCTAATTTTACAAATTAGTCCTTAAGCCTCAATTACTATCTCTACTAATTTAATGTCTCCTCAAAACTAATTAAAACTAATTACCGCTAATAATGTCTAAGAATTGTTTATAAAAAGTATTTTTATTTAAATTTAATAATAAATTATGTAATATATTTGTGAAAATAATTTTTAAATAATGATAAATCAAATCAAATTAAATTTAATAATTTCTTTTCAAAATACACTAAATAAAAAATATTATATAAAAATGAATCCAATTTTGGCAAAATAAGTCTTGTAGTGTATTTTGAATAAAACATTATACAATATATTTAAATTTAATTTGAACCAATTCAAAGTTTATATAAAATTGTAAAAACTCTCTTACTCTAATATTCCATATACTTTATATATTGAAAAAGATATATATATATATAAATTAAATTAAAAAAAATACTTGTTTAAATACAATTTAATATGGACCGAACAAACAACTCAAACTTTAGATAGACTTTATTATCATTAGAGGTGTTCATGGACTAGGTTAGGTCCGGCCAAGTCCCGATTTCAACAAAATTTCCAGGCTCGAGCTCGTTTTGCATAAATGGCCTAGTTTATTGTTTAAAAATAATTATAAATTTTTTATTTAAAATTATTCATAAAAATAAAGTAGAATTAATAAAAAAATATATTTATTATTAAAAATAAAACCAGCTGTGTTAGGTAAATTCGAGGTTAGAAATATAAGTCCAAACTCAATTCAAAGTGAGTTGGGCCGATAGGGCCAAACGGATTGCTTGACCGATGAACACTTTTAATTATCATTTAAGAAGTAAGTAGGATATTTTTTAAATTTTTGAAACTTTTTATATATTTTTAAAATTCTTTAAATTCTTTTCATCATTTTTTGTTTTTTTAACATTTATGATTTTTATTTAAAATACGGAAAAACTTTAAATTTTATAAATTTTACGTACTTTAAAGAGTGAGAATCAAATTGATAAAAACTATAAACATGGAGGGCCAAAAAAGTTATTTTACCAGATTTGGAGACGTCTGATAAAAATGGTGATTAGACAAGACAAAAGGGATTCACAAGGGACTATTTTTCATTTCATTCCCTTCATTTCATCTTCATCGATTAAACATGACCTTAGAGATCAGCTCTACAGTATTTCCACAAAGAAACAATAACTCCATAGACTATAGTATACGAACTACAGAACTCAGAACTTCCCCATTCAATTAGACCGTCAGAAATATATTTAATATCAACAGTTTGGAGAGAAACAAACAATGGGTTACTGTTTTTATTTCGAAAAGAAGAAGAGAAAAGCAGGCTTTTGCTGAATGCAGGATAACGAACTCTCCATTAAAGTGAAACACAAAGGGAGAGTTCTGTTTTCTTTTAAGGGTTTTCTGAGCCACTGAAAGGATCAGAAGAAAGAAACCACAGTAGCCAATGCTAAACCCTCTTACTTTACTTAACGAACTGGCATTATTAAGCAATCAGTTTACCCGGAAAACTGTGGAAATGAAAATGATAATAGCTTTGATACGTTCCATCACAAGTTTGCTTTATGTTGGGAAAAAAAATATCCTAATACATAAACCTTGTATAAAATTGGAAGTGTAGTTAATGGAGATGGTACTGTTATTCGTTAGGCATGCTTAAGCTACTTTTAAAAAGGGATGCATATGTCTATTTTGAGGAAGCACTTGTTTTGTCAATGCCTCTGCCATTTTTACTTGGAAATGATACCTTCCATTTCATTAAAAGAAGCTTTTACAAAGATAGAATAATAATATAGTTTTTAAATTCGATTTCTTTTAAGGGACAAAAAAGAGAGCATCCAATGATGGTAGCTTTTTGTAGAATGATTCCATGAGAGAAGATATTGTACGAAATTGTTATTTTAATAATATCAAGTGCTATTTTTATTTTGAAATTTTTAATTTTTGGAGTTTTAGTTTCGATGTTTGATTAAAATTTCGAATCCGTTATTATATGTTTACTTTAGTTTTTGTTATTTTTAATGTTGAAACGATTTTTCTTTATTCATGAGCAATGGGTTTCAATCTATTGAGGTACCCGTATTCATAGAAGCGACCAAACAATTTTTTTATATAAAAATATTTAAATATAATTATGATATCATAAAGCTTGTGAAGAGGTATTGCTTTAATTAGAAATAATTACCATTCGGTTTGTTGGACAGAAAAACCATTACATTATGTCTTGATTGGTTATTATAGTTAAAAAAATTTAAAGTATTTTTATAACAATTTCTCGTGATAACCCTAAATAATTAAAGATTAAAAGTTAATTGTTTTTTAGTTTTTTTTATTATCCATCTACATATTTCTGTTAATATTAATATTCATGTGCATGTTAAAAAATTAATATTTGATGTATTAAAAATAATAGTGTTATATTCTCAGCGCTTAAACACTTATCAGCATAGTAAGACATCAAAATCAGTTTTTCTACCTTAGTCATCAAGTTCCCTTTACCTATAAATCTTCTAAGGCCAGGTTAGTTGCTCCTCTTCGGAAATGGTCTTGACCACTCACTCCGAGACAAGGCCACGCGTTCATTGAGAACACACTTCTAATGATATGTGGGCCCCATGTATGCTATGCCAATACCGTTTGGGACCACTTTGTCTGCACCTCAGGTACACTATACTAGTACATCCGCTATCTATTGTAACAATTTGTTACATCATGAACTTTTATAAATATCCTCCTAATAATAAAAAGATGACCAATCTTTTAAGACTTAAACCTTAAACTTATTATGAGCAATCTCTCTCTCCTCCAACAATTAACTTGTTCTCTCACTCTAAATGAGCCAACCTCCCTAACACAATCACATACTTCTTATAACTTCATTCCTACCTCTTTCCTTATTATACATTATATCAATAAATAATATTATTAAGAAAGAAAAAAGTTCAACAAATAGGATTAAAACCATCATAAGTGTCTTTTTAAATATATTAAAAAAATTAAAAAAATAAATAAAACACTTGTTATTATATTAAATAGATATTATTATTTAATTTTCGCATATGTCGGCAAAATTCTAAATAAATAAGGGCTAAAGAGGCATTGAGTTGATATATGAGTAGTCAAATCAGATTATTAACTAATCAACATCATCTCTCAATATTTAGCTTTTCATGGACCACTCATTTTTAACCACGTGGACTCATTTCTCCGGCCTCCCATGCCATTTTATTTGAGTTTTCCTTTTCCATCTTTTTTTTTTGGGGAGAAATCTATATTAAAAGAGTCCATGGTATTGCCATGGTCACAACAGTCCATGGAGCGAAATGTCGTGAGCATTTAACGGAAATGAATAACGGGCAATTCTAAGTTTTGGGTCCCCCACTTTTGTTGTTTATACGATTAGATCTTTGTTTGAACTAAATGTTCAATTAGGTACATGCCTCTAATTTATTTATTTATTTATTTTGTTACTAAATTTAGAATAAAATAAGTTATATTTGCTCAGTATAATAAAATCTTATGTTTGAATACAATTTATTAGTTATTTAGAATGATAATAAATTTAAAACTATAAATAAAAGGACGGTCATTTGGGTATAGGATTATTTTCCTTTTACATTATAAAAAATGTTAAAACTTCAATTTTAGTCCTTTTATTATGCCTAAATTTAAGATTTAAATTTTATAATTTAATTTTTAACATTGCCCATATATTTCTATAATGTTATTAGTAATACCAAATAGTTAATACTGTTAACGTTTCTTTTATAATGTTATGTGGTTATATATATAATTTGAATGCCCTAAGGGTCATATTTGGGTTCAGAGGCGGACCATTATGGTGGCCTAAGGGCCCTTGCCCCTCTAAAAAAAATTGAGAAAATTTAATTTCTCCCTTGAAATTTTCAGAAAATTTTTATTAGAACCTTTAAATTTTTGAAAATTCTCATTGTACCTTTTAATTTTTTTTGAAAATTTTAATTAAGCAATTTTTAAAATTTTCATTAATCTTAATTTTAATTAGACTCCTAAATTTTCTTTATTAAACTCCTAAAATTTTAAAAACTTTTACTAGGGCCCGTCAAAACTTAGTCCTAAACTATTTGGGTTTGCCTTTGTTGACATTATAAGTCAATGGGAAAATTTTAGTTTTGATCCCTATACTATGTTGATACTTTGATTGAATCCATATACTTTAATTTTTTTTACATAATTTGGCCCCTCTACTTTTATTGTGTCATTAGTTAGCCTAAATAGTTAATATTAACTATTTCAATTACAATGTTGATGTCATTTTTTCTTAAGAACATTATTCCATCAAAAAAATATTATGATAAATTCGAATGAGTGTTTTTAAGAAAAAAATTCACACTAGTATTTTCAACGTTACTTTTTTGTTACATTAGTACCAACTGATTTTTTTAAAAAAAATCTAATGTGACAACAATGAATTTAACAGAAAATTTTAAAAGTGGTAGTAACTGGACCTAGATTTTTAAAATTTAAAAGTAAAGGGACTAAATTTCAGAAAATAAAAGTAAGGAGACAAAATTTAAATTTACGAAGTGTATAGGTGTAACACCCCTTGCTCGACCAGATCACTGGGTCCGAGCTATAGAATGTTACACTCATTGCCGGAGCAACTTCAGACAAATATACATCATGCAATCATTTATACATGCAATTAAATGTAATTCACTTACATAATGCACAACATAACCATTTCTGAGTTTCACACGAGCTTATGAAAGCTCTTTTCCTAACCTAAGGTTGAATTAGGATCCAATTGTAAAGTTTTAAAAATCTCTGGTCAACGTCATGACTTCATAAATTCCACGTCACGACTTTTTCAACTTAGTGAGTTATGTTGTGACTCCACTCACTATCGGACAATGTTGCGATGCCGGGAAGTCATGGTTGCGACATTGCCCCTGTTTTTGGCAAAATGCACATTTGATACATATTCAATTGTTTCCAACCACAACATGTCATCACATCCATTTTTGTTCCAGTTCCTCCTATTTTAAAACATAACAAGTCAATCTAAAACAATCTTATAACTCTTGGAATCAACCATTTAGCATCACATACTAAACATATTCTCCATTTAAGCATATTCAATTTTCCATTTCAACCATTCATACCTAAAGCATTTCATTTACCATCCCAAACATGTTTCATTATGCAAATTAAGAACTAAACAATTTAATAAACTTGGCTTGAGATGATCAAAGCATATACCAAGCTATATAACATGCTTAACTTACAATATACCATTTCTAAGTTCATTCACCCAACTAGGTATTTCAACTAACTCATTTACAACTTTTGACATTTAAAACCATACCAAAACTTATTATCATCATTCATAAAAGCATCAACCTTAACCAAATCATGCAACTATTAGTTAATTACCATGTTAAGTATTCAAATTTAACCATTACCACATTTATCATATAACAACTAATTTAAAATGACCATTTACTCAACAAGGTACCCTTATATACATGCCACAATGTCTAAACTCAAAATAGGCACAATTCTACCATCTCGAAGACAGTGTGAACTCTACGTTGATCCAACTCAGCAAGTTCCGCAAGGTAACGATCTACAAGGAAAAGAAACAACTGGAGTAAGCATTAAGAATACTTAGTAAGTTCAAATAGAAACACTAAACTTGCTTTGATTACTTAGAAGTAAAACAACTACCCATCACTTTGACATACAATTTGGCTATCTTTGGCACATAATGCTTAAACTAATCACTTGCAAACATTAGCATTCAAATAGGTTAGAGATACTTGTATATCTTGAATAATATCATTTAATACCAAAGAAATTTCATATCACATAACTAGTTATAAACATATACCATTCCATATTCAATGCATTTTCAAGCTGTTCCATTTCAATTAAGATTAATACCGCCCGATGAAACTATAGTAAAACTGTAATAGCCCGATTTTGGGCCTAGTCAGAACAGTGGTTCTGGGACTACAAATTCAACGAGGAAAAAATATTTTTATTATATTTTTTATGGTCTATAATTTCACAAAATGATTTTGTGAAAATTTTGTTTGGAAATTTCGATGTTTGGGCACTCAATTTAGTTAAAAGGACTAAATTGTAAAAAGTGCAAAAGTTGAGTTTTGCATGTTAGAAGTGTCAATTGTTATGAAATTTTAAATTAAAGGTCCTTATATGGTAATTAGACCATGGGTTAGTTGGTGGACAAACATGGACATGGTTAGGCATGTTTCCGAAGTTTTTCATTAAGGGCATTTTGGTCATTTAGTTATTAAAAGGAATTAAAAACAAAATTAAAAGCCAATTTTTGTCCATCTTCAAGCTATGGCCGAATTTTGCATGAAGAAACCATGACTAGGGTTTTTCAAGCTTCCAAGCTCGATTGTAAGTCCATTCTAGCCCCGTTTTAATGATTTTTACGTTTTGAAATCCTCGTAACAAGATCTAGCTATTTCTACCATTATTTTGAACTAGGGTTTGTGTTTAAAAATTTACCCATGAATGATATGCATGTATTTTGATGTTTTATGGAAGAATATGAATGTTTGGGGTGCGATGAACATCTTTTACTAAGTGATTTTTGATGAAAATGCCTAAAAGGATTAATTTGTAAAAGTTATAAAATATGTCACAAGTGTGTGAATAAGTGAGTATTGTGGACTACTATAGTTATGAAAATGGTTTGGCTAGGCCAAAAATGCAAGGAAATTGAATAAAAATTATTTTACGAGCCTAGGGGAAAAATCATAATTTTGTGAAACTTTAGGGGTAAAAATGTAATTTTTCCAAAGTGTATTTTTGGACTAGTTTGAATAATGTGAGTGTTTATAAGTTTAACGTGTGATTATAAATCAAGAAAGATGAGAAATTGACTTTGATCAGTGAAAAAGAAAAGTGAGAAAAAGTGAAAAATTTCCCGATTGAACCTCCGGAATAGAAAAGATACGAATGAAGTGACAGTAATGATCACATGTGTGGCACGGACTGTGTGCAGGCCACTATGTGAAAGTGATAGTAATGGTCACGTGTGTAGTACTATGTGCAGGCTACTACGTGTATTGAGTATAATTGATTATAAAGGTGGTTGCTATGTGCTAATTCCACCGGGTACCATTGATTATAAAGGTGGTTGCTATGTGTTGACTCCATCAGAAATCATTGAAAATAAAGGTGGCTGCTATGTGTTGACTCCACCAGAAATCATTAAAAATAAAGGTGGTTGCTATATGATGATTCTACCGAATATAATTGATTATAAGGGTGGTGCTATGTGCTGATCCACCGTGTAACGGTTATTATTCCGAAGTGAATTGGCTAAGTGAAAATACATGTGATCACGTAATGATTAAGTGCAATTGAATAAGACTATGTGATGAACAATGTGCTCGATATTTAATCGACCCTTTGGTACAAGGAAATGAAGTAATGAAATTATGAAAGAGTAAATTTAACAACAAAACAATTTAGGACATCAATAATTGTGTGACTTTGAAAAATAACTAAAAATAGTGGAAATTGAATTAGAAGCTGAATGAGATGTGGAATTTAATCTGAATGAGTCTATTTTTACATAAAGGAAACAGAGTAAGAAAAGAGTTATATATTTTGAGATATTTGAATTTTAGTGAGATAGGGTTAGAATGATTTTAGAATCCCCTGTTCTAACTTTGGAAAATTGTTAAAAATTTTTAAAAAATAATTTTGGTCTGAAATTATATTTTTATAATCTTGAATGAGTTTATTTTCAAAAATAAATAAACTAGAACATTATTTGAATTCTGTACAATGAGATATTTAATTTTTTGTGAAGAGGGGTCAGAACAGTCGAATAGTGAAAGAGGAGAAACTTTAAAGAATAAAATGTACTTATTGGCTAAGCCAAAAATTCTGAAAATTTTATGGTAAGAAGATATATGAGTCTAGTTTTGAGTAAAATTAATGAATCTTAATTTGGAGCTCTGTAGCTCGAGATATAAATAAATTATTGACTCTGACTCTGACAGTCAGCTTGAATTTACATATGGGAAATTAGTGAAAGTATGTATAATATTGTTTAAGTGTGTTATACACATTAAGGATGAGGAATGGAGAGGAGGTGGAGGAAAAATTGGGAAATATATGAATGATTTGTGTATAATTGGTAATAACCTCGATTATAATTGATAAACGATGAAACAGAAATGACTCATATATTTGTGCATTATTGGTCATAGTTTAAGCTCATGTAGGAAAATAAAGTTTCATAGTATGTGTGTATGGTATATTTGGTATATGATTTGGAATGAAGTAATGTCATGAATGGGTATTGAGTTAACACATGTTAGTAAGTTTGATACATGAATAAATATTGTGCTCATCCATGCTTATAATGCTTATGTTATATGTTTATTTGGCTAGCATATTTGGTATACATGCTTAGGCTTTGGCCAAGTTGTGGAAATATGCTTGTGGTCATGAAAGGGGAGGTAAGGTTTAAATTATGTAATCTCTAGTGAAATGGTTTAACATGTGGTTAGCTCCAAAAAGAATTATGTTTCAATGCACTAGCTTGCAACTATTGTTGAATGATATGTTTATGTCTAGTGTGATAAGCATAGGAAACGGGTGTGGAAAGGTAATGAAATAATAAGTTCATGCTTGAAGTGTAAAATGACGAAAAAAGAGGATGATGAGTTGAATTGATGTTGTTATTTAAGCTAAAATGATATTTTCATTGCAAAATTGAGAATTTCATAAATGTGTTAATGAATGGTATAATCGATAAACACTGAGTTAAATGGTAAATACGTATTAGTATTGATCTTAATGATATTCAATTGTAAGTGAATTAAAAGGAAATTGCTGGTGATATGATTTGAATTGTAAGCATGAGAAATTGTGAAATGAATGAAAAGAAAATGAAGCATTGAATTGCATGAGTATGTATCGGGTTTAGTAGACCCTATTCATTATGAATATAATATTTTGAGGATATATAGTGAAGAATTATAAAAGTATGTTAATAATTTGAAAATTTTAATTTAGATAAAATTTTATAACTTGGTTCAATACGTTTACAAGTGTATGTGTTCTGGTAATGCCTCGTACCCTATTCCGGTGTCGAATACGGGTAAGGGATGTTACTAAAACTGACTCGGATACATGGGTGAACTAAGTTGACCACATAACCTGAAATTACATCAGGGTTGCTCACACAAGCTGAATTTATATTAAGATTGATCACACAAGCTAAGTTTATATTAGGTTACTCGTACGGGTTAAACCTATGTTACATATAACCCAAGAATCTGCAGCAAATGTTAGACCTCGTTATAACATGTAAAATCACTGATTAAACGTGTGTATAACACTATTGGCATGTCAATCGTATCTTAACCTTTTACCAAGTTCACATAGGCATTATTTCTATATATATATCATTACCAATCCCTGTAATCATCCATAATTCATGTCGTGCCCTATACTATTTCATAAGAGACAACAATCACATAACATTTCAATTCAGTCCTTTTCTAGCCAAACATGCCAATTTCACTTGTATCTTAATTATATCAAAACTTATATAAGAAACCTAACAAAAAACCACACATGATATAAAATAAGATAGTAAGTTCCATATGAACTTACCTGTTCAAAATGTGAAAATAGTGGATACTTCAGGGACTAATCTGTAATTTTTGCTTTTCCTCTATTAGCTCCAATTTGATCCAAATCTTGATCACTTAATGGTCGAATGCCATGAACATTTCCTAGGTTTTTATTCCTTCAAGTTACAAAAATTGAGAGGATGGATGGAGAAGATAACACTCTCCGCAACAACTTAACTTATATAAGAAGATTAAGACTTAATTAACTTAATTTAATTAACCTAATCATGATTCAATTAACTTAAACAATTCATTAAGCATGGTTAGTGGAATCTTTCATCGTCATCCACTAATTCCCATTTGAATATAGTTTATTTACCATTTTAAACTTTTGGCTAATTCCAATTTAAGTCCTCAAGTCTTTTGTCAATTAAAAATATATAGCAATTGAACTTTTATAATTTAGTCCTTAAACCTTAAGTAACTATTAATTCGACAATAATTACCAGACCAATCTTTAATGTACTTTTATATTATATTCATAAATATTCATATTTAATATTTATGGACCCAATTTATTGAAATAGGGTTCTAAAATTGCATTTTTCAGTAATACTGAAAATCAAACTGTTACAATAGGGACTTAAAACATATTTTAGCATTCAAATTTTTACTCTATAATTTTTCAAAACAAATAATTAACCCACTGTAAAGTTTGGGAAACCATACTAGTATATTCAATATGAAGGTCCTCTCATGCTAACATGTGGCACACACCCACTATGATCTTTTTTTCTTCCGTTTTGTAAAAATGGTTAAATTTCAAATTTAGTCCTTTTCATATGCTTCCTTATGCTAACGCATGGCACAAACCCACCATGTTCCTTTTTTTTCCTTTCACTTTTAAAAATCATAAATTTTTAGTTTTAGTCCTTCTACTATACTTAAATTTGAGATTTAATCCTCATATTTTATTTTCTAACATAATTTGGTCTCTATATTTTTATAATGTTCTTAATTAGTTCAATATTTTTATAATGTTATTAATTAGCTCAAATTGTTAGTAACATTAACTTTTCAATTAAAATGCTACATAGTTATATATAATTTGAAAGTAGATTTTTAAATTAAAAAAAATAGAGGGCTTAATATTGAAAAATAAAATTATAATGACTGATTTCCAAATGTACGAAGTGTAGACACTTAGGCTTAGTTTAACATTGCTTCTCAAAAGTGCTTTTGGGTCAAAAAGCATTTTTTAGCAAAAGCTAAAATTTCCAACTTCTACTTTTGGCTAAAAAAATGCTTTTTGTCCAAAAAAACACTTTTGAAAAGCTCAAAAGCATATTGTTTAGCAACGATTTTTATCTTAAAGGCTTAGTCATGGTTGTTTGAATCAGATTGGCTAGTTGGATCAAGAATCGACCGAGGTATCGGTCCAGAGATAGGCATAAGACCGGTTGGTTCACAAACCGATTGAACCAAGTTAAAAACCGATTGAACTGATTTTTATTTTTTATTTTAATGATTTTTATTGATTTATTTAATCCAACATTATGAACTAGTGGCCTAATATGTTCAACCAGCAATCCGGTTCTAAAAATCTTGTTTAGAGTACATTTTGATATTCAAAATTTTACTTTATAATTTGATACAAACAAGTAATCAAGTCAATGCGAAGCGTGAGTGCACCATACTAGTATATATATCAACATGGATAAAATTAGGTTTTTGACTTAATTTTTGTGTTCTTTTAGAATATATTTTTTTGAAAGTTAGTATATATATAGGAGAACTCTTTATATTCGTAGGTGTCGAGTTTAGGGTTTTGTCAAATCACTATGTGAAGTCATACCTTGCATATAAGGAGGTGTCTAGTCTAGGGCTTTAAACTTTGACTAGGGAATTATATGTTCATTATCCCAACCAACCTATTTGATTAGTAAAAGTCAACAACTATGGGAATTGACTTCCACTCTAAATATTTTTCCATTTCTCCTTTCTTTCCTCCAAAAATTCACGCAAACTCTAAAAAAATTTGTTATTTTGTACTTCTTTTCTCGGAAAAAACATGCAACAAGGTTTTAGGAAGAACACACTACAAATTATATCTTCAATATAGTAAAGTTAAAAACTCAACACTGTTTTAAATTTTTTTAATTCTTGTAGAAATATTTTTAAGAAATTGTGAAATTAAATATTACAATTTTTTTGGTTTTTTGAATAGTTAGATGATTGAGTTTTTGAATTTGGCATAATCTAAAATTCTAGTAGGTCGATGCACTTATTAAAAAATGCTTGAAGACAACTAGTTTATATGTGACATCTTTGATGACAAAGTTTAGTACGAGAAGCTGTTTGTCATCTTGTTGGCAATAGGGAAGCCAAAAATGTATACATTATATTTTTAATGTGAGGAAGTGATTGTAACATAAGAAGATGACGCTTTAACAACTAGCCTTCTAATTGACGAACAGACGATAATGAAGCTAGTAATATTGATGTGACATATAAGTGCTATCTGTTTTAGGGTACCATATCGTCTAAGGATAAGCCAAAGAAAGAATTAGATAAGAATTGGGTGACATGCATGTGGTCAGAGAGACTTGTCCAACTGGTCCGTCCACAATATGTAGTTGTAGAGGAGAAGGATCAATATGCTAAAGTTTGGATAGAAAGAATGTTGTTGCCAAACAAGTCTAACAATAAAGTCCATTACATGTGTATTCCTTTAATGGAGTCTTCTAAAGTGGTCAGTAGATTCAACTAGGGTTTTGAAATTTTGATGTATTTTTACGGGGCTTTTTGCAAGGCTATGTGATAATCAGTTGATGAAATAAATGGTTGTTGCATGCTCATGCAAACATAGGCATGGAAACGAATGTCGTGGTTAATACTTATCCCTTTTACAACCATAGGACTACGCAAGTTTTTTAGCCTAAATCTAATTGTTCATGTGTCGGCTTCTCTTATCCCTTATTTCGACTACGTGGGTTCCTTTATCCTAGATCCAATTGTTTTACTTAATTAATTATTGATGTAGGGTTCTAATCAATCAACTAGTCAATACCTGAGCAGGATCTTTCGATATTCCACTAAAATAACGTGTCGACAATGACTACTTATCTTTCGACCTCACAGTCTAAACCGGTTCGGGGTTAAGGTGTTCACGGATAGGCTATACCAATTTTGGGTTTCCACCTAAATGACTTTCTAGGATCATCAAGCCTAGGGTTTAAGTTCTTTCTCTCTCAAACAATTGATCTGCTAAGAAACTCTATCATTCAATCAATTAATTAAATTAAAGTAATTAAAACATGCAAAATATGTGTAAAGCATAAATTTATTCTAATCTTTACACAAACATTCATCTAACAATGTTAAAGAAAGAGATATAAAGAATAGAATACGGAAAAAAAGATGCTCATGGATTTATCGATGAAAGCGTGGCTCCGAAACAATCTCCACTCGCGTAAGTCTCACTTTGAAATAGAATCTTTTGATTATAATAACATAAATAACCTAAGTAAAAATTAAGAATGAAAGAAAAACCTAATAATCAAAACCCTCAAATTGTGTGTTTAAACTAACTACAATGGCCTTTATATAGGCTAAGCTTGAAATATTAAAGTGCCTAAAATATTATTGAAGTCCTTAGAGTTCAACTAGGACAGGTACTCATTTCCCTCAAAAACATAATTAAAACGTGCAAGAATTTTTGGGTTGTGTAGGGGTTTGATTGCAACATAGGCCTGCGGTGTTGCAACCAATCACAAAGGGTATGTCGCGACACAAGAGGGTCGTGTCGTGACATCGAGTTTAGTTTCACTCCAGAACTTGTTTTTAGCTTCTGTCTTTGACGTTGAGACATTGGTATCTTGGTGTCGCAACATAAGCATCAGTTTTGGCCCGAATTGGCATCTTTAGCTCCTGTCTTGACCTACAAGACTATGTAACCTTCTTGGGATATATAGAATGTAATAAAAACTACTAAAAAGCGTAAACTACTACTTTAAGTATGAAAACCTAAATATATACTAAGATGTTTTGATTTAACTATCAAACACGCTAAAGTTATGTGTAAAAAGGGTATAAATAATAGTGAAATTCATGGAAGATCAGTAACACCACAATACATATTGACAACTTGAAACCTTGTTCCTAACACTTTAAAACCAAGTCAAAACGTGTCAAAACATCCCAATAGTGCCTAGCCAATATGCCACATTAGCACCATCACAAACAAATTATAAACATTATCAAACATCAAACAAAATTTGATACCAAAGTGTTCCATTCATATGGTTCAATCATGCATATTAGCCTATATTACAATGGCACATTTTGCCATGATAAACTTACAAAATCTCACTTTAAAACACGCCAAAAATTACCTTAACACTTAACAATTTTGACAAAATATGTTTAAAACTTAGCAGATGTCATTTAACAGGCATGCCTTACCATTTCATTCAAGCATCACATATAATCAAATTCATCCTTGATTCAAAATCAAGCATACATCAATTAGACATATATATACACCATTCATGCCATCTAAGCATACCATATAAACCTTTAAAATCAACATTACATATAAACTAGTTTAATAACCTTGCAATATCATCACTTAAAGCTCAAAAACACTTGATCACAACCAAACTTATATACATGCCACATAATTGAGTCTGGAATAAAGAAAATACTACCAAATCAGAGGCTGGATAATGTGAGCTCTGGGTTGATCCGACCGACGCATTCCACGAAATGACCTATATAGAGACAAAAAAGAAAACAAGATAAGCATTACGGATGCTTAATAATTCCATATGAAATTCACTTAACTTACCCTAATAAATTAACAATTAAGCAATGGAAACATAATGTAGATAAATACGAAAATATTTTGGTATCCTGTTACTTTCATATATATTTCCATAGAATAATCAAATTGCTAGTTTGCTCATACATCAACCTTTTATAAAGCAATTCACATATACATGTACAACAATTCAATATAGCATAACATATGTTATCTAGTTCGTACTCGATTTATATATGTATATACTTAAGTTCTTATTTATATCACATTTAAACCATGTTCGTTTGGCCACATAACAATTTAATCCATTCCAATCCTTTGGCATTCTCACAGTCATGTAACATATCCATATACATTTTCATGAACCATCATTTTCAATAATCAAATAACATTTCACAACTTAGCCCTTCACGATCAATTCATTTTTTCATAATGATTTAATTATAAGTTATAAACATACAAAATAGCATAAACAAATACTAGTCCAAATAAAGATCACATGAACTTACCCGACAATTAATATACTCAAGAATTGAAACACAAATACCATAGTAAACTCAAGTACAACATTTAATACATCTTTGAACCTTTATACTAATTCAGCTTCACAACCTGCTTATTGCCCGAAGAACTTTAATAAATATACTTCAGACACATGGGATAAGATTGCTCACATGAGCTATGAAAATGGATCTTATTCCTCATATTCAATCCATTTTCAATTTCTGTAGCCATATACTCGCTTTTTGTATTTTCGATAACAATTCACATACATTTACGGTGAGTTATCATCATTTACACATCATTCAATCATAGACATGTATGTATTATTTCGTATTGAAATCATTTCTCTTACCATTCATTTATTTTGAGGAACATCTATAAAACAAACAGGGGCACTGAAGTACATACAAGGGCACAAGAGTGCAAATCAGAGGCACTAGAGTGCAATCAGGGGCATTGGAGTGCAATCAGGGGTGCTGAACTGCAATCATATACATTTTAAGCCATAAAATATCATCATGTACAAAATATCCAATCATATAGCCATTTTTTCGTTCATTCCATATTACGTACATATTCATATTTATCATATATTTATTTTCTTTCGATTTAGTCAATTTGATGTCAACAACAATATATATACTTACAAATTCAAGCTAGAAAGAAATAAAAAATAATACAATTATATTATGAATTAACAAAGTAAGTCCCTATGAACTTACTTGGAAAACAACAACCAACGAGAAGTTGAGGACTAATTTGTAATTTCTCATATTTATCGATTATCATTCGATTGATCGAAATCTCAATCAATAATAATTCATTTCAATTTATTGATTCTAAGCATATTTTAACAGCTTATTACAACAATATATCAATTCTATTTCATTTTACAAAAGTTCCCTGAAGTTTCACATTTTATTCAATTTAGCCCCTAAAACAGAAATAGTTATATCTTTAAATTTTAAGCTTCGTTTTTCAATCCAATTTCAATTTCATTCTTGTAGAACCCTCTAAATTCAAAAATTGCATAAATTTTATGTCAATTTAAAAATATTTTTATTTTAGTCCCTAAGTTCAAAACTAACAAAATTCACTTTATAATTTAGTCCATAATCAAATCTAAGCTTATAACAAAGCTATTTAACAAAAATAACATCAAAAAAAATTCATGGTATTTTAAAACTTTAACATTTTTACGATTTAAAACCCGAGTCAGTTAAATTAAGCTACAACGATATCAAAAATATAAAAATTACAAAAAAAAAACCGACTTTAGAAATCTTATCATGCTGAAAGAACTTGAAGCAAATAACCATGAATTTTTGTTTTTTAAGCATTCGGTGAAGAGAAGTGTGAAAGTGAAGATGTCCACTTTCATTTTCTTATGTTTTATTATATTTTATCAATTTTTTAATTTAATTAAAACATAAATTTTGCTTAAATAAAGACACTAACCGTCCGTTAATATTAAAAAAGTGGTAAATTTTCACTTAAAACCTTTAACAAATACTATTTATGCATTTTAGTTAATAAAATTCAATGGTGATTAACTTTTACAATTTTTACGATTTAGTCCTTATATATTAGTTAACCACTAATTTGGTAAAATTACCAAACCAAAATTCAATTCACTTGTACAATAACTCTGTAAATATTTAATAAAAATATTTACGGATTCAGTTTATGAAAAAGAGGTCCTAATACCTTATTTTTTAAAACCACAAACTTTAGGATTAATACATTTGTACCTTTACTAACTTTCCACATAACTAAAATCATTAGACCAGAATTCGGTATACTATGGTAATAACCTCGTAAATATTAATAAATAATATTTACAAAGAAAATATAGTTTTGAAACTACCGTTTCTGATATTGTTGAAAACTTGACTGTTACATATATTGTATTTGTGAATCTTATTGAAAAGTATTTTATATTTGAGACATATTTAATCTCATTATTTAATATTTATAAATATTTTTAAAAATATACATAAAATGTTTTTTTGAAAATAATGATAAATATATTTGAGATCTATTTAATTGATTTTTTTCTTGATCATTAAAATATATTAAGACTAGAATAAAACATATGGTTCAATATAAAAACTACACTAAAATCATAAATTATCGGTTAATATCAATAAAAAAGTTAGTATATCCACCAATACAATATTGGCTTCCTTGTTCCATCATATTCCCTGTAAAAATCTCTCTCTCTCTATATATAGATGCACAGTGGGGCTGCCTGTATTTACTCAATCATCTTCAACGATATATGATGCAATCTTACAAGATAAGTGTAAAGCAAATCTAATTTTAATTTATTCTCTTCATTATTGCAGTTTAACTTACTTTTCGTAAAAGAAAAAACATGAAAACAGAACACATTTACTATTCATTTTAAAATAGTATTAAAGAATATAAAAATTCCAAGGGATGAATATGGATTCTAGTCAATTACGACGCACATTAAATTATTTAAATATTTAAAATTATATATTATAGATACAACTTTTTTCATATATTGAATCACAATAATAAATTATATGAACATTAAAAAATAAAATAAATACAATATAAATAAATAAATCAAAATACATAAAATAAATTACTAACTCATTAGCGGTTTGTTTTGTGACTATTTTTTGTGAAATAGATATCTATTTTTTGTGACTATTTTTTTATATTCATTTTAAAATGAGACATCTATTTATTACTATTTGTATGTTTTTAAAATAGTATTAAAGAATACAAATTATTAGATATCTATTTTTTTTATAATTTGTATGTTTTTAAAAATATTTGGTGCACCATTTTAATTTTTCATCTGCTTTTTGTTAATTGTGTAAAAATTTAAATTCCAGTATATAAAATGGAAATCATTTTATTAAGATTTTAAATTTAAAAATATTTATTATTAATTTTTTAATCATATTATTTGTGAATTTTTATAATTTTTGATAAAAATTTAAAAAATAATTTAATTAATACATACAACTAACTCATACATTCTAGGAGTAAAAAAAACTAATACTTTTATAAATGAGATTTTGGTTATATTAGTAAGTTTACAATATTTTTTCAATTGGGTTGGTGTTTGATTTAACTTATGATACCAACTTAATTAAGACACTTTATTTATAGTATAGATTTTAAAATTTTAAATTACCTATATAACCTTACCAATATATTAATTTTGCTATATATATATACTTTTTTTTGTGATTAAGTAGGTATCTGGTTAACTCATTTGTCTATCAAGATTTTGCCTATTATAGAGAGATGGTTGTTATACACCTACAATAACATGCTATTATAGAGAGATAATTGTTGTAAACCTACCATAGAAATCATATCATGAATTTCCATCCAAAGAAAAAAAGTGAGAATTATGTTCAAAACTGAAAGAAAGAAAGAAAGTGAAAATCAAATCAACAAATTAAAAGACATATAGTAGGTGCATGTGTAACACCTCGATACCTAACCCGATTATTGGGTCTGAGTTACAAGGTGTCACATTCTTTACTAGAGCAGCTACAATGGACAACACCTAATTTGATGTCAATGTACATTTAAATACAAGTAGACCATGCTAATTAAATAATGCATTATCTTTTATAGGCCTTAGACGAGCTTATGAAAGTTCTTTTACTGACTCGAGGTCAAAATAAATCAAATTGTAAAGAATACAAAATTTCAAATTGACATCACGAATTCGGGGGTTTTCTCGTCGTGATGTGACTATCTGACTAAGGTCTGTCTTGACCTCGGGGCTACGTCATCGCAACATGAACCCTGAACTGATTCTCGTTGCGATGTGATCCCTGCAATTTAAGAACTTCAATTTGGTACCTAAATGAACCATACCAAAACTTCACCAACAACATATAAACTAATCTTAGGACTTCAATTTCAAACATTCATCATTAAAGTCAGCCTAAAATACAATGTTCAAACATTAACACTAATCAATTTACATAATTAACCACTTGTGACATTAAACGCAATGCATTTACAACTTAACAACTTGTGACATTAAATAAAATGCCCCTAGGTACATGCTTTAACACGAAAATAAAATACACTTTACAAACTTTGTTGAGTTGAAAACGGTAGTCTAGATGTTGACTTCAAGTCCCGGGGATTTGAGGAATACTTGAACTTGCGCACGGAGAAAACAAACTGTACGCTGAGCAATAAGGCTCAACGGTACATTTATGATTCACGATATATATAACAAGCATTGACACTATATATTAAGATAAACCATGCTTATATGCACTTAATATTCAACCAATTCATGTCCCAAAGTGGCAAGCAATTTCAATCATCCATTTGCATATGTAACATACTTATAACAAGTCCAAAACAACCTTTCCAACATTTTAAGATGTATAACTATATCCAACTTACTTAACCATTAACAATCATTCAGTTCATACCAATTCTATACCATTCCATTGTAACACCTCTAACTCGTATCCGTCATCGAATTAGGGTTACGATGCATTACTAAATAAGATACAACTTTCAACATGTCACAAAGCCATACAAGAAAATGTACATTAAAATATTAAGTAAGAATTATGTATTATCACACCGATTCAATAAAAATCCCTGATGTAATTAAAATCCTTATGTTCAGCTGCTCACATCAATGTATATTAACACCTCGCTAATTACCATGTACTCAATTCGACTAACCTATTTAAGCTCATTTAAAAGACAAATATACATCATTATAAAAGACCCAAGCTTGCGCTTGAACTCCTAATGAGCCATTTCCAAATAACCATATTTCAATATCATTACCAGGCTAATAAATACATGTTCGGTCATTATAAGACATTACCTATAACATTTTTATACTTTATTGACATTCATCAATTCGCATACTTATCAATTTAAATATGAACATCAAGCCGAATCATATATTCACATATATTTTAAATCAAACATATTTTAAATGCACCACATGATCTTACGATATTTCTGAATACCTAATTATTACATAGTATAATTAAAAATTCAATTAACATGTCAAAACTCATAATTAAATATCACCTTAATATTCAACTCATGTCTCAAGATCTTAATAACTAACTTAAACAAAAAAAAAATGTCATATACGTATAACTTTAATATTTCATTCGGTTGCAAGCTCAATTCATGCTCCAATATAATCAATTTCAAATATAAAAATTATACACATCAAATATCCATTTAAAAATCACATAAACTCAACTTAAACAAAATGATCATGGATAACTCATTTTTTTTAAAGAAAACAAACTGAACCTGTATAACCAAGTTACACCCAAACATATTATCAATACAACTCAAATCAAATTATCCTACACTTCCAACATTTATAAACATTCAACTCAATTAATTACCAATTCCATACATTCCACGCATATTATATATATATTTATATATCATATCATTCACCATATTATCAACAAAACATAGCTACCATATATTACATATAAATAAGCCATAGCCGAAATTATAAAATTAAACACTTAATCAAGAACCCATAAATCAAAAACCAAAACAAATACTAATGATTAAAGACAAGCCATTTTTCGCATGGCTATATACATACAAGTCCCAAAATCAATTATTTCATCCAGACTATACATGCCATAATCTCAAATTTTAACTTAGTAAAATACCGAAGAAAACAGTCGATAGTGTGATAGGCTTGCTGATGATCCCCGAGCTCGTAACACGACTCCAAAATCTATAAAACCGAGGTAAACAAAAACACACATAATAAGCTATTAAAGCTTAGTAAGTCTTAAGCAGAAATTCAAATATATATATTTATATATTAATACTTATTCCATCATTAAGTTAAAATAAACCAAAGATCCTAATATTTTGTATCATATAACGCTTTAATAAAATCACATTAAATTTTCATATAAACAAACCATATGGCCAAATACACATAAATATTTAGCAAAGCCAAATATTCAATAAATCATTATGCCAAATTATGTTTATACTCAAATGGTTAACTCATACTCTATATTCCATTTCAAACTATTATCAAATTAAAAATAATCAACTTACCTTAACACAAATTAAGCAAATGGCTAACACATACCTGAATAATTTAGCTTTCTTAACACCTTTATTTGCTTTTACTATTGCTCACATAAGATTTATAGAACATAGAGCCTTGCATAAAACACCGGCATAAAGCCTGATACATTTCACCGGCATAAAGCCTGCTAGACATCAAGTTTGAATTAATTCACCGGCATCAAGCCTGCTAGGCATTAGGCCTAAAAATCTCAGATACAAAGATGATCTTTCGTATAATTTACAACATTAAAATTCAGTTCAAAGAATTTGTAACCTATATTCGAACCACACACATATGTATGTAAAATTTATACATTAAATTCAGCTCAATAACTTTAAATATATATATTCGAACCGTATGTGCATATATATATTTCATAATATTAAGTTCAACTCAAAGAACTTGTATCATATATTCAACTTTATTTATATATTTCATAACTTTAAATTCAACTCAAGAAATTAAATCTTACATTCGAACTACATATCCATGTAAATTCTACTATTAGTTTCATATCATTGAACCTAAAGCATACTTTAGTTAATATGCATGTAATTTATACCATTAATATTAACCTCCCAAAATCAAATTCTATGTTCGGCTTTCACATAGAAAAATCATCAAATTTTATTCAATTTATATACTTTTAGTTCCAGCTTACTAAATGTATGATAGATATATTTATATAAATTCCAAATTAATAACATTTAAATTGCTATTAGACTTACCTCATATATCGATGGACACAGTCGACTACTCGACTACTTTTGACTTCCCCCGATCCAACTCCGTTTTCTTCGTTTCTCGATCTAAACATATTAAAAATTAACTCTTTTATTCAATAATTCATTTAGTTTAGTCCAAAAACACACAAATGGGTAAATTACCAATTTGCCCATAACATTTCACACTTTTTACAATTTAGTCTCTACTTCAAAAAAATATAAAATTAACAAACTTTCATTGTACCATAGCTTAGACGAATGTTCAATAAGCTCATGTAAGTCCATGCATGACATATATTTCACATTTTAGTCCCTCAATTTACACTTTTCTTAATTTCGTCCTTAATACACATTTTTATTAAAAATTACTAATTAAAACATGAAAAATCTAACAACATATATTTATTTTCCATCATCTAACAACAAAAACAGCAAGCTCTCTTCAATGGCATATCACAAAATACACAACCAATTCAAAATTCAAGCATGGGCTTTAAAGATAACTTAGCAACGATATCAAAAACGTAAAAATTATCAAAAATCAAAACAAAACTAACCTTGAATTAAGCTTGTAAATTGGCCGAACCTAGCTTATGTGTTTTTTTTTCTTTTTGTTTTCTTTAGTTTCGGTTCTAAGAGGATGAAGAATAATGAATTATATTTTGATATAATTTAACATATATTAACACATTACTAGTTTACTTATTTAACCTTTGTTTATAAAATTTATATACCTTATAATACAAGGTCATTCTTGACCAATACCACCCACTTACTTAATAGAGGGCTAATAACCTATTAAGGACTCCATATTAAAAAGGCATTAGCAATTTAACACTTTACACATTAACTAGCCTTTTTATTTTTTTTACGCGATCAAGTCCTTTTTCTTTAATTAAGCACTCAAACCATAATATTAATTCACGAAACTTTCACACATGAAAATTCACACATAATAAACACCAAATAAAATACTAAAATATTTTTTTTAGACTCGGATGTGTGGTCCCGAAACCACTATTCTGATTAAAGCCAAAACCGGGTTGTTACATCCATTATCAAACATTCATTTATGAATGACATCATATCATTTATGTACCATGAAATTCATCTCTTTTACTTTAATTTCATACTATTCAACTCGTTTCTGGGGTCTGACGATTCATTCGTATTCATTTTGGCCATAGGGCTTATTTTTTTTACTGATTTACACATATGACCACATATCTTCTTTATCTCAATTCTCATAGTTACATGTTTGGCTCAATAGCATCAAATATTACCATATTCATATTATTTACCAACTTATAATTTGTAACCCCTATATCCTGACTCAAACTCTAACGGATACTCGAATCGTTCAACCAACACACCGAACTTGTACCGAAGTGCATCATTGGTTAAATCGAAGTAGGGTAACAGACATTGATCTGTCGTAGTTTGATACATCAAATTAGGCTCTCCAATACACTCAAAGAGCTTATTCTCAAACAAATTAAGTGTCTTTTATATGTTTTTATTGATTTTTAGCTTTAAGCATTAATAATTTTTTTTGCTTAGTGTTACACCCTTTTTAGATTGAAATTGACCAAATAGTGCCATGGGGGACTTAATGATGTGATTGAGTTGGTGTAGGGAAACGATAATGGCTCAAACACAAGAAGATCATCATTTAGAGTAGGTATCGCGACCCCGATCCGATGGATATCGTGATACCCCAAAGAAGTTGACGTGAAAAAAATTGAGGCAAACTCCAGTGATATCTTGATACCAAAGATAAGTATCACGACACCGAGACCCAAAGACCCCTAATTTTGATACTATTTTGGGTATCGCGATACCATTCCCTGATGGGGAGCAAATTTACTGTAAGTGTAGTTTTTGTCCAACACCAACATCAATCAAAATACAACGTCTAGAGGTACTTTAGTTCAAAATTTTGGGTTGTAATTGGATCTTAAAATCCACTTTTGGTTGAGAACTAAAAAAAAGCTGTTCACCTTACTTTCTTTTCATATTTTTAGCTTTCTAGTTAGCTTCTTCCTTTCTAGATAATAGTTTTAAGCTCTTTCTGGTTTTAATGTTAGTTAGTTAGTTTTTACTGTAGCTTAGTTTAATTTACATTTTAGTACTCCAACTCTCTTTGTATTTTCAATTTAATCCAAAGTCATTAATATAGCTCAGCTCCATTTTCTTTTCTTAGATAAAAATATGAACTTTAGTGTTATTTTTAACCACCATTGTTTCTACCTTCATCTTCATCAAAAAAACTATCAAGAAAACTTTAATGCCATGTGTGGTTCGCATGAATGGCAAAACCATTCATTCTTTATTCGATGCAAAAACCTTAAACCGTTGTTTGCTTGACCGAATGAGTTAAATGACTGAATCGATATTACAACCTTATTCCTTAAATGGTTATAATAGCCATTCAATAATACAACCAAATAATGACTATTCCAGCCTCTCATATTATTTTTCTCAAAAATACCCCAAAAATATTGTTTAAACCACAATTGAACAAGAATATTGCTACAATAACAAAACTTTTTTAGTTAATGTACAGATAACTGAAATTAGCCTAGAAATCAATTGCTTCTTCTACACATATAACTAAAATTAACAACCCATTCCAGGTGACAGAAATCCTTAATGCAAAGAATCCAAAACAAGTTTTTTTATATATTACATGAAGAACATAAAAGAAAACTCAAGTTGATCTTGGGTTTGGGTGATTTGAAATTATTTAAGATTCAATTTTTGTTGAGAGAAAAGGTGAAAAATCAATGGTGCCCAACAATGGAGGGAATTTTTTATTATGGATATATGGGTTTTGGTGAATTTTAGGATAAACTAACCAAAAAAATTGGAAGAGGAGGTGGAGATAAAGTTTAGATGAAGTTTCGTTAGTTTTTGGGTATTTAATTGGTGATGGAAGGTGGAAGACAATAATGACTATGGTGGTTAACCAAAACTGGGAATAAAAGCTATAATTTTTGGGGTTTAAAGACAAATTCTAGAGAGGAAGATACATGAGAGAGAGGAGAGTAAAAAAAACTGAGTAAAAAAACTAAATTGGGTGTTTATACCTAGTAAAAAAGGCAAAACAAATTTATTGTTTTATATTCAATATTCATATTTTTTTTGTAAATCATTTGATAAAACGGATGTCTATAACCCCCAATTTCATCCTATTGTAACCCCTAAATAATTTATAAGGTACCCTAATGTTGATCTGTTAAGTATGACTCATATTTTCAGTCAAATTTGAAAAATAATCTTTTAGTTAAACTCTGTTTATTTATTTTAGTCAAACACTGATTAGTTTAGATTATTTTATTATTAGTTGACATATGAATTTAGCCTATAAATAGGCTCTTTTACAACTTGAGTAAATACACCCATTAGAGATTAGAACTCATAACACATTTAGAGAATTTTGTGTTTACGTTTTGAGGGTTCTTTGTTTTCGTGGTTTAGGGTTTAGTTTTATCTCCATCTTTTATACTATTCGTTCTTTTGCCATTATAGGAAAATTATTTTTGCCCGTGGTTTTTTATCCTCTTTGGAGGGGTTTTTTCACGTTAAATTTGCGTGTTCAATTTCTTAATTTATTCCGCTATTTTTGGTACTTGTTGCTTAATCGGGTCGATCCCTAACAAGTGGTATAAGAGCTAGTTCAATTTTCATAGATCAGCCCATTCAGATATGGCAACAACAAGGTTTGAAATTGAGAAGTTCGATGGTGAGACAAATTTCAATCTGTGGCAAGTTCGGATGATGGTAATTCTAGTTCAATCCGGTTTGAAAAAGGTTGTTACTGGGAAAAAGCCTGAGAATCTAAATAAAACAGAATGGGAAGAGCTTGATGAAAAGGCCTTGTCTACAATCTAGTTATGCCTCGCGAATACTGTATTGCAGGAGGTATAGATGGAGAAAACCTTATCCGCCTTGTGGAAAAGGTTAGAAACTCTTTATCTGACTAAATCTCTGGCTAACCGTTTAGTGTTGAAACAACGTCTATTTACGTTTCGCATGAACGAATGTGAGCTTCTTAGAGATCACATCAGTTAATTCATTACTTTTTTAAATGATTTAAAGAACGTTAAGGTTCATATTGATGATGAAGATCAAGCTATGCTATTATTGTGCTCTTTACCCTCTTCATACAAGTCTTTAAAGGAGACCCTAATTTATGTTAGAGACAAACTCTCGTTCAAATATGTGAATGGTCATTTGTTGAGTAGAGACAAACTCGACAATGAGCTTCATTTGGATAGCAAGGCAGATAGGCAAGCTTCCGTTTTGATGGCATCAAAGAAACGAGACAAAAGGTGTCGCTATTGTAAAAAGTTAGGTCACGTCAAAGCAGATTGTTATAAACTGCGAAATAAAAGAGCTACTGAGAGTAACGAAGAAGATGTAGCTGGTGCTAATTTGGCCGATGAAAGCGGTGATGATTTCTTGTTAGTGTCAACGAGCGATAACTCCAAGCTCACGTCCAAATGGATCCTAGATTCGGGATGTTCTTTCCACATGTGTCCCAATAGAAAATGGTTCACTACATACAGTTCGGTTAAAGGTGGAGTTGTGCTCATGGGAAACGATTCATCTAGTAAGGTAGTTGGTATTGGAACTGTTAAAATTCGGACGCACGATGGGACAATTAGGACACTCTCAGATGTCAGGTATGTACCTGATTTACGAAGGAATCTCATCTCCTTGAGTATTCTAGACTTGAAAGGATGCAGAATCAACATCGAGTCGAGCGGTATTAAAGTATCTCGTGGAGCTCTTGTTTTGTTAAAAGGTAAAAAAACTGGGAGTCTTTATATTATGATGGTTCTACAATGACCGGTGAAATCGGACGTCCCTCATCTGTTACAGAGTCGAAGTCAACTCGTTTGGAGCGGAGGCAACTTGGTCATAGGAGGGAAAAATGTATGACCGTTTCGTTGAAGAGAGATTCTCTTTTGGACACAGGTTTTGAAAAGTTAGGGCATTGGGTTTGTGAAAATTAGACCCGGGTTAGTTTTGATTTGGTAGTGTACAAGTCGAAGGCTAGAAGTCTTCCAGTTTCTAAGCACAGATTCGACTCAATTAATTTTCTGCATAGTTCAAGATAGGCTCGTGGCGGGCTTTGGCAAAGATGGCGTTGTAGAAATATGAGTCAAGGTGGAGATTTGTTAAGTATGACTCTTATTTTTCAGTCAAATTTGAAAAATAATCTTTTAGTTAAACTCTGTTTATTTATTTCAGCAAGCACTGATTAGTTTAGATTATTTTATTATTATTTGACATATAAATTTAGCCTATAAATAGGCTCTTTTACAACCTTAGTAAATACACCCATTAGAGATTAGAACTCATAACACATTTAGAGAATTTTGTGTTTACGTTTTGAGGGTTCTTTGTTTTTGGGGTTTGGGGTTTAGTTTTATCTCTATCTTTTGTACTATTCATTCTTTTTCCATTATATTAAAATTATCTTTGCCCGTGGTTTTTTATCCTCTTTGGAGGGGTTTTTCCACGTTAAATTTGTGTGTTCAATTTATCAATTTATTCCGCTATTTTTGGTACTTGTTGCTTAATCGAGTCAATCCCTAACATGATCCTTAATACTTTGTAATTTATGGTTCTTGAAGTCCTATAATAAAGGGCATGTATAAGCTTATAGTAGGTCAATCTGAAAGTTGAATAATCCTTTCATCTTTTATTCTTCTCTTTTGTCCATTTTATATTTCTTTTAGTTTTATATCCATTCTATATTTCTTTTAATTTTATAACATGTTTTTTTATAATCACTTAAATATTAATATTAATTTATACCATAATTATTCAAAAATACTAATTTATATAAAAATGAAAATATTTAATAATTATATATTTTTATTAAATTATTTAAAAATAATTCATATATTAGTGTGATTATTTTTAAAAGACATTAAACAATATATTAGTCATTTGAATAATTTTTTATGATTTTTTATTTTTTTATAAAAAATAAAGGGTAGATTTGTCATTTTAGCATTTAACGGTTTTGGTTTTTTAATATAGACACAAATAAAAACAAATTTTAATTTATTAAAGGGCTTATTCCGTCATTCGTGTATTTTTTCCTATTACATATCTATTTATCTCAACCAAATGTATGAATACTATTACAATACTCATTCCATTTCGTCCAACCAAACCATTATTGTGTTTATTCAATTCCACTACAGCCTTATTCCATTCCAGTGAACCAAAAATGCCGAAAAGTTTCTTTGACCCTCTTTTTGTGCTTATTTTAATCTATGATTTGAATGTATATTGGATTGTTGCTTGCATGGAAATGATGATGAGTAGTTAAATTTATGGTGGTTGGTTGATGAAAATGTTGTTTGGTTAGTTTTTGGTATAAGGACTAAATTGTAAAAACTAAACTAAATTGAATAAACTTTAAAAATTAGAATTTATGCCTCTAAGGGAACATATAGATAGGTGAGACTGAGAGGAGATCTATTGAGCATCAATTTGTTTATCCCAAGTTACTTTAGTGAGGTCGAGAGATAAAATGGACTGAATTATCTAATTTGGTAAAATGATGATTGAAAGGTAAAATTGAGCCAATTAGAAGTTTAGGCTTTTTAGATCCCTAATCCAAAGACTAATTAACAACATAGCAGTCAACCAACCACTGTCGTTTATTGAATTGTTAATTTCGTAGTTTTATGATTTTACAATTTGATCCTTGTCAGTGTTAGGTAGTTACTTACCTTAATTATCCCCGATCATGAATTACCGTAATATAGAGCTTAATGGGTTGTTAGCTAGACTTTTTTGTTGCATACTTGTCGATTAGGAGTCACCCAGTCCCCGAACTTTCTTGGGTTTGATCTTTGGAATACTCTAGTGTTCTATTGTAACACTACAAATATGACAACTCGACCTCTCACACTTGCAGTGCACCACTATATTATTGATTATTTTTGAGTAGATTCTTATCCCCGGTGCATGCATGCCAGGGCACAGTTAGGTACATAAAGTTCAAGATAGTGCATGAAGTGCATACTGGCACGCAGAGTGCATACTGGCGCACAAAGCCATTATTGGCACACAAGGTGCATCCTAGCACATAATCGCATAATCCTATACTCAATCCAATCCTATGGCATGCCAACTATTTTAAACATAGCCCAAATAACTAATAGGGTACAATATTCAACTTATTACAATTTAGTACAGTTACCATTTATTAAATATATTCACTGTCGTGATTCAATTCATTAACATATCATATGTAATTCATATAATTCAATACATAATTTCACCTAATTCCATAAAACATATCATATTTCAAGCAATTCATGTTATTTTACATTTTATTCACTTTAGTCCTCTATTTTGACAATCTATATTCAAGCTCGATCCAATAGTTCAATTTATCCCTATTTACTCACCTTGACATTTCTATGTGCAGATAAGATTAAAATGCAATCAATTAATATGACCTTAAATCCTAAATGTACAAACTGAGATTTCGTGCATCACTCGTCGACGATTTTCTCTTTTCCTTTCCCTCACGACGGTCAAATGTCTTAAGGGTTTTAAAGCTTTTCTTTCTTCTTTGGTTATGGTGGACAATGTTGGAGGAAGAAGATGATGCCTATTGTTATCTTTTTCCACTAATTTTTTTCTTATATACTATGCTTAATTTTAATTAAACCTAATTAATTAACTTAATCATAATTAATTAAACTTTAATCTTTAATTAGTTTAATCTAATTGTATCCAACATCATCATCCACTAACATCTAATTAAAATAGGTTTATTTTCCATTTTAATCCTTTGGTTAATTGCTATTTAAATCCGTAAACCTTAATCTAATTAAAAATTTATAGTGGTTATACTTTTACGATTTAGTCCTTGAGCCATAATTACTTACAATCTCGGCTAAATCCTTTAACCAAATTTCAATACATCTATACCCTAACTCCGTACATATTAAATAAGGATATTTATAGACTCATAATTCCAAAATAACTTTTTTGGATACCATTGGAAACCAGGTCATTACAGCATGCATTATTGCTTTTATGCATATTTTATTTTACATTATTTGACATGACTAAGTATGAAGTTCAATTAGTCAATATGAATTATTAAATTCAATTAATTAATTTATCATAAGTTGTTAAATTTAAGTTAAGCTTATGATGTTCCAAATTCATAGTAGAATATTTAGTCAGAAAACTTAATAGTTTATTCAATTGATATCTTTAATTCCACTCATTAAAGATTATTTTATTTAATAAAATATGATTAATAGATTTTTTCATGCGAAATTTAAATAATTTATTGAAATAATATTTTAATTAAGATATTTTTTTATTTAATAAATTATAATTAATAGACTTATTAAATGAAATAGCTATAATTTTACTTAAAATTTTAAAAAATATGTTGTTATAGAGAACTAAATTAATAAATAATGTACTTCATAATCATGAGTGTTGTTGTTATAAGTAAAAAGTTGTTATTGAAAATTATAAAAAATCAATTCTACTAAAATTTGACTGTTATAGTGAAATGTTATCATAAAAAGTGATTGTTATAGAAAAGGCGGACCATAAATATAATAAATCTAAGTCAATTCTTTAAATATAAGATAAAAAACAGAAAACAATATTTTTATTTTTTCCCTTTTTTCTTCTCTCTTTTTCCATTTTCTCCCATTTCCCTTCACCCAACCGAAGTCCAAGTATAATATCTACTTTAATCTACAGTTATAGATCATAGATATAGTTTCATTTCGAAATTCCAATTTGGATTAAATTTGAATGACTTTTAATGGATTTAAGTTTTACATTCATGAGAATGGTGATCCATCATCAACTTTCGAAATGAGCTAAAGAGTATCCCATTCCAACGGCCATTGATATATTGCATGGTTATTTACAGTACGTAACAATGTGGGTTTACGGTAAAAAAGAAAAGAGAAAAAAAAAAAGAGTTGTAAAAGGTAATAAAAGAAGAAGGTAGGACAGTGGAGAAAAAAAATGTAGAGAAAGGGGGGGGGGGACAGAAGGAGGCGTCCAATCAAATATATGAAAAATCCAGGCATTCATGCATGACGAAAGCAATCCAAATTGCCCACATATGAACAAATTTAATGCAGGCTCAGCTCTGATTTGACGTATTTGTCCTAGTTTTTTCGACAAAATTTACTTCTCTTCTGCAATTTGTTTTGGTACTGATTTGTGACTAGACACTTGGTGCTTAGCAACCCAACAAGCTTATTATGCAACTTATGGAATCCTTTCCTTTATTTGGATTTTTTTTATTCTTATCTTCCTACATTAATTTTTAAAACTATCATAACTGATATTAATTCATGTGATATTTAAGTAAGAAGATATACTACATTTCAACATACTAAAATTTACATTTTCTTACACTAACAACAATATAGATACTAATTAAATTAAAACTCAACTACATTTATATATAATCTAATTATATTTAAAATCTGAAAAATTTTCCATTTATAAAACTTAAACCCTAACTCTTACATAGAGATAGCTGACTCCATTCGGTTTGATTAAATTGATAGAATTTTTTCAACCATTCGTTTAAGGGGTACATAATTTTAAATTATAAAAAGAAAAATAGGGAAGTAGAGGTGGAGTACGTGAGAGTTTACTCGCTTTACCAACTTTCTCAGCTCTTGAGACCCACTTGTCTTTCATATATATATATGTACATATATGGAGATTTAACATTTATGGAGCAGGCAACGCGCAGTAATCGTAGTGCTTTTCTTTTATGAATGTTGTGATTTTTGTAAGTCATATAATGGATAAAATAGGGCTATCATAATGATCATGCTTCATTTGGATCCATGAAAAGAAAAGTTCCATCAAATGAAAGTTATAGGTAGAGGATATATAGTTGAACGGCTGAGGTTTAATGGGGAATGTTGGTAGGGAGAAACAGATAGAGATAGAGATGAAGATAAGGCCATGCTAGGGAGCAGCAGGGTTTTTGTTATAATATTATTATTAGGTCTAAAATGATAATATCCTCAATTTATGTATAAAGTGATAACATATATATATATTTATTATCACTTAGTTAAATAGTTCAACCGTATACAATCAATAATATATTTATGTGCTAATAGGGTCAATGTTAGAAAATTATTTAAATTGGTTAAAATTAAATTATAAATTTTTATAATGGTTACAATTTTATCATTTTATAAAATGAATCAAAATTTTATAATTTTTTAAAAAGTTCAAAATACAACTATCATGTAAATTTGCAATTTTTGAAGGAACTAAATAATAAAATTTTCATTTAAAAGGGCCAACACCCTTCCTGCCCTCGACAACAGCCTTATGTGCTAGTTTTTTTAAAAAATAAAATTCCACGTGATAGCAACAGTGAACAGTGTTATCAGTTTCTACACTAGTAACGGTACAAAAGTAAAGAGATGGCCTTATGCTAAATTAAACTAGCTAGAAAGATTAAACTTCAAAATTCAGTAGAAGAGAGGGACCAAAACAAGAGTAAAACCAAAAAGCAGGGCCTTAGACAGCATGCATTTATGGGTTTGTCCTCGGCTTACGTTTGCTTTACAGTGAAACTAAATATCTAAGAGAGAGACAAAGAAAGAGCTTTTCAAGAGTTGAGACTTGAGATTTGAGGGAGACCCCTACGAATCTGATAATGAGCTTGAATGAACCCTTACAGCTAAAACGCGGTTTGCGAGATGGGGGCTAACGAATGGTGTAGATGCTATTATAGTTATAATATATATGTACATGTAGAGCATATATATTGAAACATGCAACAGTTTTGAAAGTGCTCAAAAACCTGAAAATGCTAATGAAAAAATGATTCCATAAACAGTCATGGGAAGCCTACAATTAGAGCAGTAATCACAATCACAGATGACAAGACTTTGTTGGCTGCCCTTCCTGCATGCTTTGCCTGCCTGGGTTTTTTCAGTATTTTAATCAGACTTGATGACTTTTTTTTATACATATTATACATTCATATTTTATATATTAGAAATAAATATCATTTTTATGAAGGAAAATTACAAGGATGAACCAAGCAGCAGTTTAACAGCTCACACAGTTATACATAACAAAAAAAAAATAAAAATATGATAATTGATGCTTGGGTTAGGGTTTTTTTTTTGTCTTTTACAAAGAGATGATTTTTATATAAAATATTACGCAAAAATTTTAAAGTCGGTAACTCAATAAAAAAATTTATAATAGTATATATACATAAATGAAAAGCATTGGAGCATTTGAGGCAACGCGGGCGAAGGTCCTAAAAGCTGAGAAATCTACCTACCTACATGCACGAGTATTATATTCATGGAGAATCATGATGGTGGTGGTGATGATGACGATGATAGGGACATGGGGTTCGACGATAATTCAAGACCCCTCTCTTTTATCACTGCTGTTGATTAAGACTCATCTACTACCCTCTTTTAGACTATTAGGGTTTTCCTTTTATATTTTTATATATATAATTTTTCCTAACAGTATGTTGAAATTTGCAATTTTTTATAATTAATAATTATTACGTGGCTAAGGAAATTATTTATTTTATGATTTTTTAAAAACAGTAGTTATTTGAAGGTCAATTCACTCGTGATAGGTAGAGAATCGAGGAAGGGACTAAGAAGGGAGGAATGTAGGTAGGAGAATTTAGGAAGATATGGAGAGGAGGAAGCTAAGAGTCTAGGTATCAAATTGAATGCTTAAGGAGAAAGAACATCATTTGCTCTTTGTGTGTTGGGATATATATAGGAGGAGGCCCCCTTATCACTAGTGCCATGTCATCGACAATATGGATGGTGGCCTGCTCGTGTAGTCAATTAGGTGGAAGGTCCATTACACATCAGTTGTTATTGAGCCTAGTATTGTTCTGCTATCCCCTTTGCTGAAATAGTACAAAATTGTTATGTCTCAGTGTCTCTCCAAGGGTCTCCATGGACAATCCGTAGTGGGTGGCTAAAAGAGAGTAGACGAAAGGTATGCGGGTGATTAGTCATTCACTATTGATGGTACCAGATGAAGAGGCACCCACAGTTGCCTTCTAAGGGTATAAGTATAACAGATACATTCAAAGTAGAATACAAATACATGTCTGAGTAACTACAAATATCAAACTAATACAACACAAATGAAACACCCAAGTAATCACAAAGTATAATCAAACTACTACAAAAAAAATGGACTAAGAACTAGTACAATTGAAACTAAAGCTGACGACCTTGACCAACTGAACTAAAACTCACACATGGCAACCGCAAATGGTGGGACTTGGAGACCCACACATATATTGAGCATAGTGAGTCTCGAACCTACTACTCAAAGGCGAAGTTAAAATTTTCTATTGGGAGTCGAAATAAAATTAATAAAAATCTTAGGTATTAAGTTCCTATCAAAGACCCTAATTGAACCTTACCTATAAATAACCGAACCCACTTTTTTTCATAGAAAATTAAAAATTATATAATCTTTAGTATCTTACATATACACTAAATCTTAAAACTAAAGTTTAAAGTTCTATAATGAAAACTTTTGTACGAAGATTAAAAAAAGACATATATCTTAGAATGTAACATCAATGAGGAATATCTAGTGTCTCAATTGCAATAAGTTGAATATAGAATGGCCTGACAACAAAATCTGTTGAAAAAATGAAATTGGCAATTTGGTGCCAGATGGAGTGCCCACTCCTCTACCCACCAAATGTGTATGGAGACGGTGTGTATGGAGATGGTTTCTATATTTAAGGTGTAGGAAATTTATTGAATTGATTATTTGGGCTATGTTGATTTTATGGATGGTATCTACCACATTATGGAAGATCATATCACTTTGAAAATCATATATTGGTGATTAGATTGAATAAGATTACCGTTATCTAATCCCTTGAATCAAGAAAGTTGGATTGGATCAAATCTCTAAAAACTTAGCTGCCAAGAGTTCTTGTTTATCTTGTTCATTATTATATTGTATCTAACTTATAATGTGTTGTGATTTTACTTGTTGATTTCAAAAAGGGTGAATTTAGTAGTGGGAGTTGAGTCTTCAAAGTATAAGGGCGTGGGAAATTATCATGGGGTGTGATTAAGTAGGATCACTTTGTGTAATTGTTAGAGAAAGTGGATATTACACACTGAACTAGGCTTTGCAGACGTAAGGAAATCGAATTACGTAAACAACCTTCTTGTGTTCTGATTATTTATTTTTCGTCGTTTAGTGCTTGAAGATGCGCCCACTACCTTAGACACGAATTTGGCTGTGCAACTTCTATTCTTAGCAGCGACTGAATTGTTAACAGAATCATTCCCCACTCAAGACATGTTGATTTCTATCATATTAGTCAAATTGGGGCTGTTTACATTCATGTTAGCATTTATTTGCATTCTGATTAAGTGATAGAGACCTAAGACCTATGCATTTCACATTTCCTATGTGATGAAGCTACAATAACACAAGAAGATGCTACTTTATTGACAACTTTCTAGTAGAGGAGCTACTAGTAACAAGAAAATATAATAAGAATATAGTAGTAGTACTTGTTGAAGCGTTTGCAAGGGATACTAATTTTCAGTCTACTTTTGATGGTTTTTAGATTAACTATACATGGTTGAAATGTTACTTCAACATACTCCCACTGTATCCAACTCCCTTTGATATTGAACATCATACCAGAGCTTACATCCTCTAACTGATTGATTATTTTCTACCAGAAGATGTATGCATCTCTAAATGATAAGAAATGATTAGTTCAAGTTATTCGAACAAAAATATAGTCAACATACATTCATACAATTTATGGATATCAAGCATCATTAACTCTTGGGTATTAATACTAGAAAAAGTAATATTTGAGGTAATCTCCATATATTATATCACTGCCGAGATCATCAATGCACTTGAATAATTAGAAATTTTGTAACCACTAATGAGAATATCTTCGACTTCCACTACAATGTTACCACTTTTCTTGTGTCCCAACACCACCATCATGACTTCTTTATTATCTTTAAGATCCACTGCTTAATACTTACAACCTCTTGTTCTAGACCTTACAAATTTATACTTCAGAATAAAAATTCATTTAGTACCTTTAGCCTGGATTTTCCTAAGAATCTTCCTTTTCATGTCCTCTAAGGTAACATTATTCCTAAATGTCATGTTAAAAGGAGCTTTTAATTGAAACATGATGCCATCCTCAATTGAAATAATATTTCCATTCAAATAGACATGAGTCATAAATCAGTCCGTCATCTTCTTAATTGAAGTTATCAAAGATTAAATTTCTAACATTATATAGAATTATAACGACTTCATCAATTCTTAATAGCAAATAAACAAAAAATTAACACTAACTTAAAAAAATGTCACGTTGTGCCCTTTGTGCCACGTGTTATCCGGCTTTGCGGAGGTTTGAGCGGATAGTACGGAGAATGTATATGCAAGATTTTTGGTTTTACATAGGTTCGATTGGATTGTACAGAGATATCTGTGGAAATAGATATGCATGGGTTCTATGAATGTTTGAGAATCTGCGGAGTCTAAGGCTTTGAGCCTCATATATGTAAGCAAGTCCATGACCATGGCATATGAAAGTTATGAAAAAATATGTGGAAGTTCGCAGGACTATTTTATATGTGGAAGTCCATCAAGACGATTTTATATGTGGAAGTCCGTCAGGACTATCTTATAAGTAGGATTCTGCAACGAAGGGGTCCGCTTGCATGATTCCGCCAAGAATAAGTTCATTCTCTTATAACCTATTATTATGTGAGAAATAAAAGAGACGAGCTATCTGTGAATATGTGTCCATATATGAAAGATATGATAGTCTGTCATGACTATCTCATACGTATGATTCAACAAATGGGAGATTCGCTTTAAAAAAAATCAACCTACTTGTCATCTATTTTAAAGAGAAGACCTCCAAGAATGGGTTTTGTTATTGTGAAGTAATGGCAGGATAAGACATATCATCAGTTTTGTCTTCTTGAGTGAGATGAGTAGGCTTTCTTTATTAATCCGTAAATGGGGACTTCATTATGAATCCGCTAGTAGGTTTCGTAAATCATGAATTCATAGACTTGGGTCTGAAACAGGATTTTGTAAGAATCGTAATATGAATTTGAGTCCGTCAGGACAAGTCGTTAATAACAGTCCATAAAAGGTTCTATTAGCCGAGATTGTCTTATCTGGTTACTTGTATATTTTGGTGTAAAAAACACTGTAGGTTTTCTTTCATGCATCTGCAAGTAAGAACCCACAAGGATTTCCTCTCAAGGAAGAAGTTGTATATAGGCTTCCTAGGCAATTAATGAATATGGAGTTCGTAAAGTTAATCCGTCAAGAGGTCAAACGTTATTGAATTTGTATCTAGATATTACATCTATGAAATATACTATTTGAAAGCTTTTTGTGTACAAGGCTTTGTATAGCTGAATACGCAAACTTTTGTATTCAATACGCCAGTAGTAGATCGAACGCAGTTGAGTAAGTTGAATTGTTTTTCAGGATATGTGAGTAAGTAAGCCTTGGTGTCCTTGAAAACAATATACCAATTACAAGTAAGCCAACTTGTGGGTTGTAAATAAAACGCCAATGAGATTGGTGAACCGTCCTGGTATAGACCGTAAGACTATAATTTTAAATCACGAAGTGCCAACTTGTTAGCCTTCTACTAATACGAGGTATGGATAACTCAATAAGTTCATTTGAACTTGTGTTTGTAATATTATGTATTGTAGATAATAAGGGAATTAGATAGTTCATGAATGGACCAGACCATAATCCTTCGTGTCCAAGCAGTTGTGCTTACTAGTCGTAATATGTGTTTAGCGGGGTGACCCAGAGGTGGATTCTCAGGGTTAAAGTCTTATTTGTAACTAGTTTTGATAAGAATATTATTTTCGAACTAAGCATACATTTGATATGTTTAAACTAATTTGTGAAATATTTTGCATCTTAGATCAAGGTTTCATAATCGAAATAAAGTCATGTGGTGTGGTCAATTAAATAACTGCATTAAGTCAGAATAGCGGAAAATGTATTATGTAACACCCATAACCCCTCTCTGTCATCGGATTAGGGTCACGAGCATTATTAATGAATCAAACAATTAATTCAATCATAATAAACATATAAACTCACTAATAACATTATAATATGCAAGGGTAGGTCACGACAATCTAATACTTTCATACTAGATTCTTATATATTCAAATAATAAATTATGCTATGCATTTCTAAACTTGGTATTCCACTCTCTACACTCTTATCACTATTTATCCCTTTTAGAATGTCAAAATTCGGATACATATAAGACTATTCCAATTATTAGCATCAAAGTATTAGTCCATACTCCGTCTACGATTATCTTTTTAATTTATCTTTGATAATGTTAGTGGAATGCACTTAATTTAGATTTGCTAATCCACCCCAATTCATAGTAAAATTTACTCTTACACCTCTATTACGAGTCTACGATACCCTAAAAATAGTAAAATTTACTCTTACAGCCCTTATTACGAGTCTACGAGACCCTAAAAATAGTCTAAAAAATAGATAGGGACTAATTTGAAATAATTTTGGAAGTTTAGAAAATAATTACAAAAATTTTGATTTCAGGGGTCACACACCCGTGTGGCCAAGCTGTGTAACTCTCTAACTTGGGTCACACGCCCATGTGTGTTGCCCGTGTGTAACACAAGCCCATGTGACCAGGCCGTGTGCACCCAAAAGTACCTTAAAACTCAAGTTTACCGTTTCCTATTTACTTGGACACTAAGCAACTCAATTACCAATCGTTTAACCTATTCAAAACACAATGAAACATGCCCAAAATATACCAAATTCATCACCTAATACCTAACCAATGTACCCTCATTGGTACCACATTTTATATGTTCAAAAACATCAACAACACATCAAACATTCAAGACTTTCATTCATATCACACTTACCATATTTGAACTAACTTTCAAACTTTTAAAGTTACCAAATATGAAACTAAGCACATACCAAAATATAAACTAGGCTAGCATATCAACATAACTTGAACCACAACCATATATACATATAAACATCATTTCACTAGCAACTAAGTTAACCATATCTTATAAACGATATCAACAAAAAACTCCTTAGGTACATGCCATTACAAAATGAAATATCACCACACTTGAGCTCGGGATTTGTGACTTGATGCTGAGTCGACAATAATTCGAACAGTACTTAGCCTGCGCACGGAAAACCAAACCGCACGCTAAGTAAAACTCAGTGGTATTTCTATATTCTTAATAACATAAACCTGAAATAAGTATTTAAAAGGCAAAATGCAACAAGTAAGATACGTTCATGTGTTTCAATTCAATAGTATAATTTTTACTCATTCCTTATTCACATCTACTAAGATTTTCACATGTTCAAATATATAAGTATATATATCAATGACATTTCATTTAACATTTGAATACATCATCTTATGCAATGGCATGATTCATATCTTTGATCAATACTTGAATTCATTCAAGTTTCACATATCAATTCATAAATTCATTTATCATATCTCATCTCATTTATCATATTTTTCATTTCAATATGTCTCATATTCATTTATCATATTTGTCATTTCAATATCAATCACATAAATTATTATTGTACTTTCCCTTATTAACACCACACAGACTCGGACAAATACACGGATCTAACCAACAAACCAGTTTGGCACCCAATGCCTCATCGGATAAATCCAAAGTAATAACTGCCCATAGTGCTATATAAATTGACACCTAGTGTCTCATCGGTTAAGCCGAAGTAAATTGGCACCCAGTGCCTCATCGACTCGAGGTCGAAGTAATTTCTGAACTCTTCCTATCTTTTGGCATGCCATCTATATCCGACTCAACCAGATACAATTAATAGGAATTCATTTCACTTTTCAATACAACCAATGTCTCAATTTCACAAATATATATCGTCACATATAAGAATATATTCAATTTGATAATAATAACATTTTTCTCAATACACATATATTCATAGTCAATATATTTCATAATATACAAAATCAATCCATTTCATTTCACTTATGAATTTAATTCAATTCTCAAGTATCAAAGTATTCACCTTAAATGCTTACCATATGTAAACAATTATATATGCAATAATCTACTATTTAATCCGGATTACATAAACACAGACCATGATTTCTAAGCTACTCAACGTCGATTTTATCCTTTCCCTTTTTACTTAAGGATTCCGGTACGACGTTAGCTTCGAAATAAAACAATTAAACCACATTAATACTACACATTTCAACTTCACATTAAATTTCAATTTTCACACTATATTTTGCTTATTCTTCAATTTAGTCCTTAAACCGAGACTAATTTTAACCTTCACAATTAACTTCATATTTTATACTAATTTCACTCTAGACCACATTTAGCTTCCTCTTTTCTAATTTGACCCCTTAATTTTAATTTTTTCACAATTTAGTCTCTGTTGTGCAAAATCAACAATTAATTCCACAATTTAGTCATTTTCCATTTCTAACTTAAAAATCTATTTATTTAATCCCTAATACTTAAACTATTCAACAATGTCAACATCTAAGATCTTGAACAATACTAAAAATTACAATATGGGTTGGGTAGCCCTAAGTACCGGGATTCTAAAAACGTAAAAATTACAAAAAAAAAGACTAAATTAACTAACCAACTTGAATTTAAACCTTAAAAACCCTTAGATGTCATGCGTCCTACCTTCTTTTCTTCTTTCTTTTTCTTTCTTTTATTTTGCTTGTCTTTCTCTTCACATTTTTCCACTTACTTTCTTTTTATCTCATTTATTGTTTTTATCATATATTATATATTATATATTATATAATAATTGTTTACATACTTTTAAATTTATTAACTATTATAATATATATCATATTATTAATTGTTTTAACCCATTTATCGTCCGCTTAAAGAAACAAAGGTATAATTCCTTATTTAGTCCTTTTAGTTATTTTTAAATCATAATTCAACTTCTATTGTATACGCGATTTAGTCCTTATACTTAATAACTTTTAATTTCAAGCAAATTCGCTTAATCGGAACCTAATTAACTACACAACTAGCTTCGTAAATACTTTTAATAAATACTTACAAATTTGATTTACAGGAACTGAGTCCCGGGAATGCACCGTTCGACGCCCCTAACTATCGAGTCGTTACATATTATAAATGTGTTAGTTATATTTCAGTTATGACGTGCAGCTCCCTGTAGTTCTGATCCGACGATCGGGTTGGGTATGGGATGTTACATAATGTTTGTGATCTTCATTTTGAAAATAGTTGTAAAAAGACATGTACCTAAGTTAATAGGATAATTTACGAGTTTTAGTTAGTATTTTGGTTGCATAGTATGTTTGGGTTTGTTTTGGACCTCTGAAGTTTTACTTGATGAGTTTCAATGTTTGATTAATAGATTAGAACACATGTTCATAAGTATTAAGTCATTTAACTAATTATGTTAAAACATAATGCATTGAATGATATGTTTTTGAATGTTTTATACATCTGTGTGGACATTAAATAGGTGTATCTTGATTTGGTATTATAATGGGTATGTTTAAGTAGGAATAGTTGTTCATTTTGTTAAGTTAGAATGTGCATTATAGGTACTCTAGTAAGCAAGTCTCGAAACATCAAGAACATGTCTTGAGACATCAAGAACAAACATGATATAGTTGTTCATTCTCAGGGTAATGATATTAAGACATGGCTAAAATGTCTCAAGAAATAGAAGATTTAGTCTCGAGACCATGAAGTCTAGGTCTCAATATCTCGAGATAGAAAACACCGAATGTAAGGGGTCCGGAACAAGGGAGTTATGTCTCGATATATGTCTCTTTATATAAGGCTCAATGTCTCAAGACATGAACCCTAATGTCTCGATACACCAAACATCAAAGCTAAGGGTTTGAAACATAGGAAGCTTGTCTCAAGACATGGACCACAATGTCTTGAGACACTCACTTGAATTTTGATAATTGAGTTTGGATTCGAGTTCTAACCCCGAATCTAACCTCGTATAACCCCGAAGCACGTTAGTAGATGTCATTGAGCTTTTATCATACATGTTTATAATTATCAATGGAAAATTTCTTGAAAATTATCACATTTGTATACTATTTACCTAGAAATTGTTCAATTTAGTATAAATTGCTAAGACAACGTAATGTGACATAACGCATTCGAATCCAGTGACTGGGTCGGGTGTGGGGTGTCACAATACATATCAGCAATTTGTAATAACAATGTTAACATAATATTGGCTAAAAAAATTATAAATTTTCTATCAATAACTACTAAACATAACAATAACGATAGTTACATAATATTGTAGATTAAGCCTTAGCCCAGTTGGCATCATTGTTGTTGCAACAACTAGGAGGACGCGGGTTCAAATGTACTTAAGAGTGTATTTTCCTTCGATTTATGGGTTTAGTGGAGGTTATGGATGTTAGTAGAAATTGAATAAAACCTTAACATTTGCCAAAATAACTTTTGGAAACTTTAGATATAAGATTCCTCCTATTTAAAGGTTTAATAAAGGTCATGGGTAGTACTTATTTGGTTTTGTAGAACATATAGGGAGAGGGGAATAGACAACTTTTGATATCATGACTTTGACCTTGCATTAGTTAAGAAAAATATTCCTGAGAGAATATTAACACTAATCTTAACCTCCAAAGGTGTTAAGATCATAATAACATCATTTCATCTTCAACATATGATTGGATAGAAAATTCTACCATGGTTTACAATAGGGTAGTGTTTGGTATGATGGAAAATAGTCACTTTCTTGAGAATTTAATCATTTGGAAAGTGATTCTAACATTTGGTATGCCAAATTTTATTTACTTTCCTTGGAATCTAACTTTCTATTGGGAGTTACTTTCCCATGAACATGACAATGTGATTCTCATAATAAAATGTGGGTAAATTACTTTCCCATGTAGATTGGAAAGTTAAAAAAAAATACTAAGACAAAATTGGCTCTATTTTATATTGGTTTAGGGTATTAGTATATTAATAAACGTAAAAAAATAAAAAATACAAAAAAATAAAAAAAAGCTATTGCCTCCTTCCTCTTTCCTACTTGATTTTCTCTATTATTTCCACAGAATCCTTGCAAGTAAGTTTTTATTCCTTGATTTAATTTTTTCCCTGCTACAAATTTGATTTACCGCTTGTACTTGTATGAAATACTTTTCTTTTTGTAGAATATGGGTAGAATTGTTCCATTTAAGTTGTGTAGGAATTGTGGGTTAGATCACCTATGGTTTTACATTACTATGATTTAATTATTTGTAGTTTTACTCAGAGCAATACTTGAAATCAACTACTCTTTTTATATTTCTATGGGTTAGCCTTTAGTTAAAACAAAACATGATTTCATGTAATTTTTTAAATTTATTTCAAAGCAAATTTTATATGTCCATGGTTTTATATATGTATTATTATATTTAGAAAATATATGCAAGCAAAAAATTGAAACAATTTTGCTTTCAATTAAAATTATAAATTAAAAAAATAATTTAAGAATTATAAATTAAATTGTATTACTAAATCTTTAATCCAAGTATTTGTTAAGAATAAAGTTTATTATAAAAATTAAATACATGAATATTATCTTTTATTTAATAAGATAAATTAGTAAATTATCACTACATTCTGATATATAACTTTTAGGCAGAAATTGGAAGGTACGTGTTCGTCATGTTCCAATGGTGCATAATAGTGTTGCAGATCAAATGGCTAAGTGTGCGAATTCTGGTTTGATGAGTTTATGTGTATTTGATGATCTACTATTATCTGTTCAAGGGTGTTGTTAGCTGATTGTAATAGCCCTTCACAGGCTTAAGTGTTGTTTGATGTAATCACAATTTGCTATTATTTTCTACCAAAATAAGATAAATTAGTAAATAACTTCCTTGAGATTCTAATCAATACCTTTCAATGTATTCCAAATGTTATAAAGTAAATTTTTCTATAATCACATTTCATTTGAATCATAACATGAGAAAATATTGAACTGTAATTAAAAGAGAATTATTTTTTCTATAATACTATAATAAAAATTCCTAACCATTGCACTTCAACTTACTTCTTACTACCAAATTACCCCTTGTGCGTGTAAGATTATAAATGTAAAAAGTAATATGTGTTTAAAGATGCATGTGTGTATATGTATTTATACTAGTGTAGATGCTGGTGACGTCATTTTTAAATAAGGGGTACCCCACAATTGTTAGGCAATGTCTACCATACGGATAGCCCCACTTTGTAATATAAGAATAAGCAAGTAAATAAATCACGAGTATATTAACTATGATGTCTCTTATTTTAGGTACCATGGAAGCTCTAAGAAACCTCGTAACCAGAGCTTGTAATAGCAATATATATAGCAATATATATTAAAATGGTGTATAATATATTTATATATGCTTTTAAGGTAGTATCAAGCAAAAAAAAAATTTTAATTTGAAATTTTGAGTATGGAATACAAATTTAAAAATTGTGGTTACCCGAAATGAAATTTATTTTATACTATTTAATATATAATTAATTTTAATTTTTATGATATAAAACAAATAATTTATATTTAAAATAGTAAAAATAAATTAGATTTTTTTTAAAATTATTTTCTTTTAGAAATATTTATGAAACAATATTTAAAAATCACTAAATAAAGTTTATTTTGTTAAAATAAGTCTAAAAATTTAAAATAAAAAAATAATATGAAAAAAATTAAAAATTGAACCAAACCAAATTATGATAGATGGCTCAAAAAAATTGACCAAACCGAACCGATATCACTTTACTTTTAAGGTATAAAATTATCTTTTGTGAATCTCAAGTTGTGACCTGTTAACTAGATATTCATTTACTCTAGAAATAACTTGGATTTAAATCACAATTGTATGTATATATATAGTATATTAAATAGTATAAAAAGAAAAAAATATTATTATATTTATTAATTATTTTGAAAGAAAAAATAAATATTTATCTAATTCAATTGATGTTTGGTTAATTTATGATATCAATTCAATTAAGAAAGAAAATAATTTTAAAAAATGCTTTCAAATTTTTATTAATAAAATTATAAAAAATAAGATAAAAAGTAAAAAAAAAAAGAAACTAGTAAATACCATATTCATTGTGACTTTAATCAAACCGTGTGCAAGTGTCTAGCTAGTAGAATTAACTATACATAGATATAGAGATAGATAGAGATACAGAATTTATATTAGATGAAATGAGGAGACATCTATACTATACTACGAATGCCTTATTTAAAAGGCACTTGTCCATCTTTTTAAATTAAAAAAGTAATGGTTAAATTTCAATTTTAATCCTTCTATTTTCTATGATTACATAAGAAACCTATTCATTCTTTTTCTTTTCTTTTGGCATGAAAATGTTATTGCTAAATTTCAGTTCTAATCCTCTATCTTTTTAAGATTGTGTAAGAATGGTTAAATTTTAGTTTTGATCCTATATTTCACTCAAATTTGAGATTTAATTTTGACATAAGTTAGACACTTTTCTTTTCTTTTCTTTTCTTTTGACATGAGAAAATAATGACTAAATTTCAGTTCTAATCCATCTACCTTTTAAAGATTATATGAGATTGGTTAAATTTTATTTTTGATCCCTTTATTTGGCTCAAATTTGAAATTTAATCTATATACTTTAATTTTGACATAATTTGGTGCCTCAACTTTTATAGTGTCATTCATTAGTCTAACTATTTTATTTAGTATGCTGAGGTGAATTTTTTAGAATTGTTAACACCATTAAAATTCTATACGAAATTCAAGTCTATTACAATGTCATTTTTGTTACATGGATACCAAGGGATTTTTTTTAATTTCAAAATATCACACCAGCAAATTTAACAAAAGGATTTTAACGATGTTAATAAATGGACCTAAATTTTAAATTTTGAAATATAGAGGGACTACATTCTTGAAATTAAAAGTATAAAGACTAAATTTCAAATATATGAAGAGAACAAAAATTATAAGTATATTATAACTTTTAAATTTTTACTCTACAATTTAATCAAAAATAAATAAATAATGAATCAATGGCGAATAATGTAGGAGAAACCATAGTAGTTATCAATATATAAATACATATGGTTACGTGAAGTATAAATCCATATAATTAATGGAACCACAAATAAATAAACAAAGAAATCAATATCAAGTTTGCAATTGACTCAAAACCACGAATTTAATCTCTGATCAACTTCTGCGATTATATAAAAAAAAATATAAACATATATTATCATTATTCTTTGTTGATAAGTCAAATGCTAAAGCCAATTAAAAAAAATTCGAAAGGAGTATGAAGACATTTATTTGGTGAGGAAGCAACTGGGCTGCAATCATGGTGGCTGAACTAACTCATTGCTATGCAAAAAGACAGTTAAATCTGCAGAGGATCTGAATCTAAATTTACTTAATACTGTTATTGTCTCCGACCAAACACCATTAAGACTTTGGCTATACTTAGGGTATGCCTACTTCATCCTCCTTTTGTTCCAATAATATGGTGAAATTGACATTATAATCATTCAACTCCCTCCTACCCATTTATTCACACTCACTCACGAAATCTATTGGTATTAGACTGAATAAAAAAAAGCCCAAACTTGAATGCCCCAAACAGGGAAACATCAGCATGACAACCTGCACTTGGTACTTTGTTCACACTCCATTTAACCCCCCTTTGCTGTTCCCCCCCCCCTCCCCTTCTCTCTCTCTTTCTCTTACTTTACTTCTCTTATAAACATTATAACCATTGTATTTACTTTTATCCTCTCATCTCTCCATCTATTAATATATATATGTATGTACCCTCTTTTTCTCATTACCGCAAAACCCCAAGTCTCAATTTTCCAATCAAAATTACTACAAGACATTAAGCAAGGTGTTCTGGTTTCCATAAGATGTGTCCAGCAGGGTCTTCTAGGTGGTGTCCAACACCAGAGCAAGTTATGATATTGGAAGAGATGTATAGGAGTGGGGTGAAGACCCCAAATGCTACACAAATCCAACAAATCACTTCACACCTCTCTTTCTATGGCAAAATTGAAGGCAAGAATGTGTTTTATTGGTTCCAAAACCATAAGGCAAGGGAAAGACAGAAGCTTAGAAGGAAACTTACCAAGCAACTCCAATTACAACAACAACAACTTTTTCATCACTACTTTGATTCTCTCCCCTCCCCTCCTTTTCAACATCTTTCTTACTATAACTCACCCCCTCCTTTTCCTCAGGTAACTTAACTAACTCTAATATATATATATATTTTTTATTCCAATGTTAGTTAGCTATCAAACAAGACTACCCTTTTATTGACTTCACCTTTCCTACCCAGTTAGAAACAGTTAAAATTGTCCATAGGAGAATATATAAATATATAATATTATCCTTTTTTTTTCAATATTTCATAAATATATAATGATGACTTGAGGATCTATGTAGGGTTTTCTTACAAGGTTTGTAAGATGTTGCACATGCATAAAATTTAAAGATGTACGCATGCATGTGCTTCCTTTTTTGTTCTCTCTAATTCAATATATTGTGAAACTAAATACGAAACTTGTCTTATTTACTCTTAGCTTTTAAATGGATTAAAAAACAATATTGAATATTTTTTTAAAAAGAACAAAAATCCAAAGCTTATTTAAACATACCTGGCCCCCATTTGTTTCTGTACCCATTTCATTTTACTATTTAGTTAACCATTTTTTTTGTGGGTGATAATTTTTATAGCAGGTGGGAGTTCATGATGCAGCAGCAGCAGCAAAGCAAGGGATTAACTACACGTGGAAGCTTGATGTATCTGAAAGAATGGATGTTGATAAGTCTATGATGAAGATGTACGGCGGTGATTTGCTGATGATGGTTGATTTGAGTACTCCCTCTTTATCATCACCATGCTTCTTCACCACCGCCACCGCCACCACTGGACCACCTCCCCTTAAAACCCTTGAACTTTTCCCAGTCACTGCTTCCAATCTCAAGGAAGAGTGCAACAAGAATAACAACGGCTAATTTAAAAACAAAAAACAAAACCTTTTTTCTCTCTGGATGAGGCCTAGGTTGTAACTTGTAACTAGGTTTCTATGTTTTTTTGTTTTCTTTTTTGAGATGAAATGTGGGTGTAATTTTGCTTGTCTTTTTCTTTTTTCTTTTTTTTTTCTGGTTTTCTTGACTTTCTGCAATGTATCTGTGGTACTAGTACTGTTATATTTTTACCTATGAATCTGCACTGTATTTTTCACTTCTGTTTTTTTTTTTAAATTCGAAAACATTATCAGAATTCTAGAATATGAACATGAAAATGTTGTTCAAATTTTTCAAGCTTGTCTTTTGTGTATCTTAAAGCTGTCCCTTATGCAAGGGCTATATCAGTACCTGATGGACCTCTAGTCACACAGAAATCAGCCTTTTTTTTGGCTGTATTTTTTTCATTTTTGGATCTTTCAGACAAGTCAATCAATTATTAATAAAAATTCACATGAAGAAAGAAACCCCATTTTTTTTTCTTATGGATTTCCCCCCTTTTCTTTTTTAAATTTATGTCAAAATGTAGCATTAATCCTTGTATTTTGATAAGTTTGAGATTGAGTCCCTATTTACTTTTTCGATTTAATAATTCCTACCCAACATTTGACAATGACACCGATGGTATTTCTGGGTCAAATTTTGCTTACTATTAGATATGCTTATTAAGTTTATAATGGTTTGCTTCTAAAGTTGATCCTATTACATGAATATATTAATGAAAAATTTTGATTAAAAAAATACGAAGCTTATCAATGATTGAATTAAAATTTTAAATAAAAAATAAAAGTATTTTAAAATATATTGATTAAATCTCAACCCTATTCATGTTTAATGGTACTCGATAGTAAATACACTAATAACCTACATTAATTTATGGAATAAAAAGCAAAAAGCAAAAAGCAAAATCTACTGTTTAACTTTAACACTATACATAACCAGTCCACTAGGCTTTATTATTGTAAGTTAAGAACTGGTATAAAGTATTATATATATATAATGGGGAATGTTATATTTGTATTAGAAAAACAAATATGGGTTTGGAGGTTAATTTATTATATTTGATTATATTTTAAAAAATCCATTTAAATTGCTAAGTAATAATATATATATCTTTTTGCTAAATAATTAATTCTATAAATGAGTTATAATATAGATATAAAGTTGACCAAGCATGCAAAAATAACTAATAATAAATATTAAACTAAGTTTTAATCAAATTAAGAAAACTCCTATATAGAAAGTCCATGTAGGTGTTTGATTATTGGTTTGAGAACATTCAAATTATTGCCTTTGAAATTTGAGTCAAGCTTTCAATGTCAACCCATTCACCTTCTCCCATTTTCTCTGAACTACAAATAGGCGACCCTACAATCTGAATTATTTATGATTGTCATTACGTAAAAAACATGCACATTATCTAATGAAATCTAATTTTTAGATTTCGTATTTTATGAGCAAAACATATTTTATATATATATATTGTTTGGCTATCTGCTCAAGTTTAAAGATTCGTTAAATATTTGAAAAGATTTAGACATAAAAAAAAAGCTTGAGAAGTAACTTAAACAAAAAATTAAACTCGTTTAAAATATAAATCTGATACAAGTCTAATATTCAAAGTTTAAGCTTAACTTATTTTTAAGTTTATAATATATAAAGCTCGAGAAGTGACTTGAACAAAAATTTAATCTTGTTTAAAATACAAATTGGGTGCGAGATTAATATCCAAAGCTTAAGCTCAACCTATTTTTATGTTTATAATAAGAATTATGTAATTTTTAGCATATAAAACTTAAACATCTTATATTATAATATGAATATTAAAATTTATGTTATTTAAGAATTTAATAAAGAAAAAGACTACATAATGATAGTAAAAGGTATATATAATTAGTATATATTACATAAAAATGATATATTTAAAAAAATTAAACAATAACATAAATTAGTTTAAACAGATTAGGGTAACTATTTACAATTATGAACACGATTAAATAACATATTTATTTTATATTTTTAGCCAGATCAAGTTTAGATAAATATATACGGTATTGATACCATAATAAGAAAGGGTGATACCACCTACTCCCCCCTTCCCGGGGTTTGGTAAAATTCATTGTTTAGGCCTTTACATTTTGGTAAATTTTTGTTTTGGCTCCTGAGTTCAATTCCGGCCCTCCACTACAAAATTTCTAGTTGCACCCTTATCATAAACTTGGTATGAATCCAATGTGGATTCAAAACACCTTAAATCTAATCATAAGTTATTAAATTTGATAAAAACAATGTTTGAATAATATGATAGGTATACATCAAAAGTATATAATTGCGTCTAAACACATATTCGTACCATATATATCACTTTTCCAATTAATGGGAAGTGTTAATAATAAAAAGGGAGGAAAAAAGAAAGGAAGAAGAGCAATTGAAGGCAAACATAATAATAACAAAAGCATGCATAAAAATTAATGTAATATTTCAACTTTAGGGACAAAAGATATACGTCCAGCCGATATAATTTAATTACCACATAAAAGAAAGCAAGCAAACGTAATAAAAAGCACACAATAATAATTACTATATATCAGTTTGTAAGCCAATTTCATTTTTTTTTTAAAAAAAACTTACCCAACATTGCATTAAAATCTTAGCCCAAACTAGATTTCAAAACACTGTAGGCTGTTAGATGGCCACTTTTTTTTTAAAAAAAATTACCCTTCAATTTTCGTACAAATAAGGTTTTCCCAAAGGAAATTAAAAAGGAGATGAAATGAATGGCAGAAATGTTCTGAAAATATAGGTTGTAAATGACTATAAAATAATGGTCTTTGAATTTGAAATGCAGCCAAAAATAGATATTCATGGGCCAGAGCTGGACTGACTCGGAGGTGGGAGAGGGGGCTGAATTGGATAAGCTTTCACATATTTGTCTACGAGTCCGATGGAATCAAAATAAATTCCATTCAAACTTAGATTTAATTAAATTTAATTATTGTTATTGTTATTTATATAATATAAAATATTAAAATATTAGGAGAGTTTGTCTATGCTTAGAAGTTTAACTTCACCGGATTTAGTATTTAATCCGAATTATTAGGTAGTAGAAAACTTTAATAATTTTTGTAGTACAAAATGTATGAAATGAAATGAAATGGTGGGTTAGGTCATATATATTTATTTACCCGTGAGGTTAAAAAGGTAATTTGGGGTCTGCTGACACACGAAAAGCAATTTAACACTATCATTTTGCTGTCGTAAGCCCAATGTCGGAAAAATTCAGAAACTATGTCCCACAAATCCTACAACCTTGCTATAATCTACTTTTGTCTTTTGACGACACACATATGGACCTTCTTGGCTCAGTTAAATTATTTTCTTTGTCTCGCCTGCATTTTGTTACTCTTGTCATTCCTATGATTTAAAAACTACCATCTACCTGGTTTTCTACTTATTTTTAACTTTTAATCCTTTTAATTTTTAATTTTAGAAATTCAAAGTCCACTATTTAATATAATTTATTTATAATTCGACTTTACTTTTTACCTAAAATGAAGGGTTTAAATTTCTGTAATTAAAAGTAACAAAACGAAAATTTGAAAATCTAAAGAGTATAAGGACATGGAACACAATTATACCTTACTTTCCCATCAAGTTTATTCGATTGTTTGGTAAGAAAAATTCCTAAACCGACTTAATCAACATTTCGAAGGTTTAGTGGAGATGCTAAAGGAAAGTGGTCTTGGCATTCAAAATCATAAATTTAGAATTTAACCCTCATAAAAGTTATAAATTTATAAGTTACTGCAATAATAAAAATTTACATTTTTAATATCAATTTCATTCTTACGCTGTTGAATATTCTACACCATAGTAGGTTGATCAAGCGTCACCTTCTTCATATACATTTGTCAAGTAATTGTGAGTTTCTATCATTTTCTGTCATTCTCATGAAAGGAAAAAAAAATTACTAGGCCTCAACAACAAGTTTGACGTTGTCCCTAGTAGGGGATTTGTATCTTGTTTCTGTTTGAGAATTTCAAGTGCTTGAAAAAGTAATAAATTTATAAAGTGAAAGCATTTTATAATATTTCAAAAGGTAAACTATGTGCATGATTCACCTTCTTAGGCATACAATGAAGCGGTCTTACTCTGTGAACTTAATCGATAGAGTTAAGAGACAAAATCTCCATTGGAGATGATACTTGACATGTTGAGTGTTTGATCCTGTTTGACCTTAACATGTCATATTAATTGATACTTTGGTGAAAGTTTAGGGAATATTTTCAAACTCATTGGCAGCTTAACAAATACCAAGATTCAAGTCTCATCAACAATTTTATTTGATAGATAATCTATTTATATCTCTTTCAACTCTCTATCATGTTAATGATGTATCCTATTCTTATACCTTCTGATTAAATGCTGAAGTTACATATTTTATGTAATTAAATTGGTCAATTTATGAGAATGCACCACTGATTTTTCCATGTTTATATTGAATTTTATACAGAGGTGCAATTTGGGGCTAAATAGAAGAAAAAGGAAATAATTGGACTAGATTGAAGGAAGAAGCAAAAGAAGGGGGGTCGAAATGGAATTTCGAAAAGATGTAATTGGCTGAAATTTTCTGATTGACTTAGTAAGAGATTATGTAGGGATTTATTTTGATCATGAGAATATTTTTCCCTAATTTTATGCACTTTCTATGTATAGTGGCTTTAAATTAGGAAAGTTGGCTCAAAGCCACTAGTATACCTGAGAATGCACCACTGATTTTTCCGTGTTTATATTGAATTTTATACAGGGGTGCAATTTGGGGCTAAATAGAAGAAAAAGGAAACAATTGGACTAGATTGAAGGAAGAAGCAAAAGAAGGGGGGTCGAAATGGAATTTCGAAAAGATGTAATTGGCTGAAATTTTCTGATTGACTTAGTAAGAGATTATGTAGGGATTTATTTTGATCATGAGAATATTTTTCCCTAATTTTATGCACTTTCTATGTATAGTGGCTTTAAATTAGAAAAGTTGGCTCAAAGCCACTAGTATACCTGAGAATGCACCACTGATTTTTCCGTGTTTATATTGAATTTTATACAGGGGTGCAATTTGGGGCTAAATAGAAGAAAAAGAAAACAATTGGACTAAATTGAAGGAAGAAGCAAAAGAAGGGGGGTCGAAATGGAATTTCGAAAAGATGTAATTGGCTGAAATTTTCTGATTGACTTAGTAAGAGATTATGTAGGGATTTATTTTGATCATGAGAATATTTTTCCCTAATTTTATGCACTTTCTATATATAGTAACTTTAAATTAGGAAAGTTGGCTCAAAGCCACTAGTATAAATAGGTGGTATTATGTTCATTTCATAATCAAGTTTCATTTAGAATATAATCTCCTTCATTCTCACGAAATTATTTGTTGTATTTGGTTCCTTTTTACTTTCAATTTATTAATTTCCAGCTTGTCACCAACCTACACCACTTACATTTTCTTTTTCAAACCTTTTTCTCATTCCCAGTAGGCTAAAACCATTTTTATACCCAAACAAAATTCCAGCCACATACTTAAACCACCCACTTTTTATCCATTTCAACCCTATTTTTCATTTATCCAACCCTCTCCAGATATGCCAAACTCTAATATGCCCCAAAATTTAGTCAACTAAACTCATTTCAGCTTTAGGTTGGTGTTAACTTCGTCAAGACCCGTGAGTTACGAACCCAAGCAATTCAACTCCTAATTTCCAGTATTTATTATTTCTCCGGATTAAGAGTATGACTTCATCAACTCACAAAGTCAAATCAACACTAAGTAAAAAAAGACGTCATTTGAGTTAGTGTGGTTAGACGTACAGTTGGAATTTCAAAAGGATCGATTGTCTAATTGGTTTTCCGTGAACACATTGGCGTGCCAAGTGGGGATTGTTGTTTGGTTCCGTCAAGAGAAGTAGTAACCAGATTTAAATGTCTCACGCGGTTGAGGGCATTGGTTCGAGCTAGGCTCTTTTAGAACGCAAAGCTGCCGGAGTTCTAAATCACGAACGTTTCGTAGGTTGTTCGACCGGCAATGGTTAGTTATAGGACGTTCCATAACTAATTTACACAATGAAGAGTTGGTGTCCGAGGCGTCTTTGGTAGCTTTAACTAGCTTATTGGAAAAGAGGAGTTCATCTAATTTCGAGGATCGGTTCAAAGACGGAAAAACCCTCGCCTGAAGCTGAGCTAAATTTAATTGATTTTTCTTCAAATTTACTTCACTGTTTTTCTTATTTAATTGTCTTCAGCTTTTACTTTTTACAAATTTTTTCTCTCTGTTTATTTCAGGTTTCATATTTTATCCCCCCAAACTTCTTGGGCACGACAACTGCCCAGACATAAATCTGGTCGAGAAAGAAACAATTTTCAGTAAACCCAGTCTTTAAGGGATCGACCATGCTCCCTATACTGCTCAAATTTGCAAATTAGGTGTAGGATTATATTGGTGGAATCGATGACCATCACCTTCATAACCTTCTCCCACCTAAATTTTGTGATGAAGAAAAACCCAAACATTTTTGTCAAATTCTGCAAAGCTATTCGAAGGATCATTGATCTCTAGTTTACCCAATAAAAATGTCATTTGTGGACATTTATTATGAGCCCTAATAGATCCATTAGAATTGTCCATTTCTACACTTGCCATAGTTTCAATTTGTTTCACATTTCAAAACATTAAACATCAACTAATTGGAGTCTGGGTTTTTTTTCCTATTTTAAATTGATGAAACTTTATATAAGCTTTTTGTCTATGCATTTTTGACAAATATAGTTCCTTACAACAAGTTGATTGTTCTAGTCCTTCAACTTTTCAAAATGTGTTTTTCTAGTACTAAGAAACTTTTTCCATTAATTCTGTAATATAATTTGGGTAAAAGTATCATGGAGGCCCTTGTACTAGAAGCTAGATTACACTTTTCCCCCTCTACTAAAAAAATAGGCAAATTAGTTCCTATAAATTATATCAAAGTGTAAATTGGTCCTTCTATTAAAAATTTTATCTATTTCTGCTATTAAAAACTGGTCTTTGTACGTTAGCATGAGGTACACGTAGCATGCCACGTATCATTGTTTGTGTACTCTGTCAGCCATGTTAGTTTTTTTACAATAGAAATGACTGATTTTTTTAATAGAAAGGACCAGTTTACTCTTTAATCTAATGTATAGGAATTAATTTATCTTTAGAAGGGGCAAAATGTAATTTAACACCTAATATAGGGGTCTCTATGATATTTTTACTATATTTTGATGACATGTACGCTTTTTTATTCTTTATACAATTGGAGAAATATTATAAGTTTTCTCATTTTATTTATCTTTCTTTTTTTATATAACCACAAATATCATTTTCTGTTTTATGGTCTGAACCTAATTCTGTTTAGGTCCAAATATTTGGGGAAGAAGTTACACTTTCACTTCTTCCAATCAATTGTTGGTTTTTTTCCCCTTGTGTTAACTGTGTAATTTTTTTATTCATATCTATAAAAATATTAAATATATATATCACGTTATCAAAGGTAAAAGTACTAGGGAAGCTTTTGTATTTAGGGCCGGATTACATTTCGGCCCATCTACTGAAAAATAGGAAAATTAGCCCTTATACATTTCGAAATGTACAAATTATCCCCTTTGTTAAATTTTATCTGTTAAATGATGATGTGGAACATTAAATCTGTGTTGAAAATTATTTTTTATGGGTAAACTATAAAAATATTCACCCAACTGCCTTTCGTTCTATTTTGATCACTCAACTTGTAACCTCACCAACCCGGACTAGACATTAGGCTCGAATTCGGGAGATTACATCAACCATCGGAATGGCCTAGTAGCAATCGAGGTTTATAAAACAATCGATTTAAAATATTTGTTTATTTTAGAAGAAAACTTAGCCTATGTTTAGAAAAATTCATGAGTTAAAAAAACAATTAGTTTAACATCTTTCTTGTAAAGAATGATTATCATTGAAATTTTATTTATAATCTTGTAACAAAAAAAGTGATTTTTAACTTAGTTTTAATAAAATCTATATTTTATGCATATTTGATTATAATCCACAATTCAACATTAAAAAACAATTTAAAGACATGCATGCTAATTAAAACCAACCTAAGTCTTATGCCATGGTTCAAAATAAAACGATAGTCTCTGAAAAATAAAAATATCAAATAATAATTTTAAGATATTCTTATGGTAGAATGGTCAATCTAAGTCGAGCCCTCCATATGCCAAGTTCATGTCCTAACCTAGTGGTTGTTCGTAAAGAGGGGAGTGAGCTATGAAGCTCAGTGTGAGTTCCATCACAAGAAAAGCGGTGCAAACAGTAGGCAAAACATATAGAATATCAACTTCAAAGGATAAATACACTTTCTGATATTTCAGATTAACTCATTATCATAATATCTTAGTATATATTCACAGTAATGCAAATCCTTATAAATGCAATGCAATTTCACTTTATCAGAAAAGGTTTCTACCCCATCGCTACACACCACAGTAAGAGTTCCCCAAAACTCTTCTACCGTTACACTACGTTGTGGATAAAACCGTTCATTGTTGTGGACGAACCGCTCATTGTGGATAAACCACTAGTAATAAAAAGGGTAGATGAACCAGGTTCTTTTGTTAAAAAGTTATTGCAGACAAGCTTCTAGAAGGTTGTGGATGCACAACATGTTTACAAATTGAAGATGCTAATACGGTATGGTTAAACCATTCAAACGATACAAATAAAAGCTGCTCAAACGGTGTGAATAAACCACTCAACGGTGTAGATAAACTGCTGAACTTCCTCCGTTCACAGTGTCTCACCCCATTCAATGCAATATAGCAAGCTCAAACATATCAATACGATAGCATTTAACTATGCTTTTAATAGAGCAATATGGTAGCAATCAATATGCTTATGACAGTTTAATACATTAGCAAATAATATGCTTATAACCAATCAACTCGGTAGCCAAAAGTAATGTTTATTAAGTGTTCAGTTTATTGGTAACATAAGGCATGTTGTACACACAATCACAAATACAAATATTCACATAACATTAGTTCAGTCAATTAGATCATGGGTTCTAGTATTAATCATATTATCAAGGGTTTAATTGAAAAAAATAAAACACTAAAAATATTTTAAAAACCATTTAGGGCCTAAACATAACAAATTATAAAATTTTGGGTAAAACTATAAAATCTAAAAAAGGGAAAAATTATAAATTTTAGAAATAGGGGGCACGGCCCAAACCGTGTAATAGACTGTTGTCATGTGGAAATTGCAAAATTAAGTTATAGGGGAGACACAATCGTGTGGCCAGGCCATGTGTCTAGGCCATGTGGTTCATAAGCTACACTAGGGTTTCTAAGGCACATGGTCGTGTGGTGGACCGTGCGGTCTACCTGTGTGGTCCACATGCCCGTGTGACTGACCGTATGAAGGGGTCTTGGTCATGTAAGAAACGAACTATCCTAGGGTTTTAGGGAGACATGGTTGTGTAGTTTACACGCCCGTGTTGCCCTATCTTAAACACGATTTTGCTCCGATTCGCTTGTAAAAGAACACACACCTTTCACTGGGATCTTGAGTGATGTCCCTCACGTTCAAATATGATCTGGGCTACCTAAAACGGATCATTCAAATGATATTTATACACAAGTTAACATTTGTTTTCAAGAATTAATCAAGATTAATGGAGGATTTTAGCAAGAATCACAAAATATTAAAATTTATTTGAAAGATTAGCGTGGATTGATGCTATTTCAGAATTTACGAGTTCTACTAATTGAAATGGTTAAACTTACTGAAATTTTTACGAAGGTACAAAGGTTATAGATGATGAGTTTGACAATCGGTAGGAAAACGTTTTAACGGAGATTGATTTTGATTCTGGGTAAGCAAAGAAATAATTTTCAACAACAAAATAATGTGAAATATGATGAAAAAGAAAAGGGGGAGAAAATAAAAGTTGAAGATATATATAGAGAATAAAGGGAGGAATTCTAATTGGAACGAAAGAAATAAATCAAAATCCTAATGTAATTAGGAAAAGAGACTAAATAGCTAAGTTTTTAAACTTTTAAGGGACTGCAAAGTAATTTACCCTTTTTGCCAAGGGGAAAAAAGAGAATGTTTAACCAATTCAACTACTGCCCACACTTGTTTATTTTTCCACTCTATTTAATATTTATTATAATGTGTTCTTTTATCCTAAGTTGATGAAAAAGATGAGAGAGATGAGGTTTGAACCTAGGATCTCTAAAAAATGAACTAGCTAATTAACCATCATATCTAAGACTTATTTCTTGATTATTTGTTTCATCTAACCCCCTTATTTTGAGGTGTTACACAACTATTAATTTTTTTTGTTTAGTCACTAAACTTTTCAAAATTAAATATTTTAGTCATTCTGAGTTAATGTGAGCTTTTTTTACTGGTCTAGTAACAAAATTAGCTTTATAATATTTACACATTCTATCAACTTGATCCTAAATATAAAAACAATTCAACAAATTTAGCCCTCAATGTTTACAAAATTTGTCATTTTAGTTCCAATTCTAAAAAATTCAATAAAATTGGGCCTCAACATTTACAAAATTTGTCAATCTACTCCAAACTCTAAAAATTTTAAAATATATATATTAAAAAAAACCATTTTTAGCCTTTTATAACCCATCGACTAACCCATGTGAGATATTAAAATAAGAAAAAGAATATCATCTTTTAAGTCACTTGCAACAATTTCTTTTACTATAATTTAATATTCACACTGGACGAAACTAATTGATTTGGAACCTGTCTTGAATAATTGGTTACATTATTACTTGAACAAATAATGTTTTTAATGCCTTTATTTTCTTTTGGATCTTAATTTTTTTGTGTGTATTTTATCTCAACTTTTTAGAGTTCTTTTACAAGTGACTTGAAAGAGGGTACTCTTTTTTCTTATTTTAATATTTTACATGGGTTAGTCGATGAGTTATAAAGGGCTAAAAATGATTTTTTTAATATATATTTTAAAGTTTTAGAGTTAGGACTAAATTGATATATTTTGTAAATATTGAGGGCCAATTTTATTATTTTTTAGAATCAGAACTAAAATGATAAATTTTGTAAACATTAAGAGCTAGCTAAATTGATTTATTTTTTTATATTTAGAATCAAATTGGTAGAATGTGTAAACACATTAGATGACTAATTCTATTACTAGACCAAAAAAAAGTCAACGTCAGCTCTGAGTGACTAAAATATTTAATTTCAAAAAGTTTAGTGACTAAATCAAAAAAATTAATAGTTAGGTGATCAAAATAGAATGAAAGACATAATTGGGTGACCATTTTAATCCTTTACCATAAAAAATAATTTTTAGCATGGATTTAACGTTCCATGTCATTATTTAACAGATGAATTTTAACGGAGGAGCTAATTTGCACGTTTCGAAATATATAAATACTAATTTTTTTCATTTTTCAATATAAATGCAATTTAACTTTAAATAGAAGAATTTTTTTTATAAATTATCACATGTTTTTAAAAAGTAAGGCATGTCAAATTATTTGACATCAAAACTGAACAACACCTTTCAAAAGATAAAAGAAACCAAAAAAAAAAATCAAATTTAAATAAATCAATCCACCAAAATTATATTAAACAAGACCCTTTTACAGAGAATTTAACCTTTTATGATGCTCATAAATGGAGTTGCACCTATAAGATAGAGAATGTCATTTTTGTTAGAGTTTTGAAGTGGTGCTCCATATGGCCCTTTGATGATGATGATATTATTAAAGGGAGGCTGTGCTATTGAAATCTAGCCGGGCCACCGCCATGGCCTGCTTCCAATAAAATTTTGAAGCCTAAGTTGATCCGGTCCAATCCATTTTTTCTTTATTTTTAATAATAATTAATTTCAAATTATAATGCTTTTATTATTTAAATCAAATTCGGGTGTTGAAGTAAAAAAAAAAATCTTATTTGGGCATGAAAAAATCTGAATTGCTTGAAAAATTTTAATACACTCTTAATTGAGTCGATTTTAAAAGAAAAAATGATACAGGATGAGATTTTTTTAAAATTGTTAATATAAAATAATTATGACAATTATTTGTCCAACTCAATCTCATTTAATTATATAAAATTATTATTTTATCCTTATATATTAAAAGCATGAGAATGTAAAAATTATTAAAACCCCTAAAATAATAAGTTAAGATTTAGCCTAATTTATTGATATTTTATTTGTAGTTTCTAACATAAAAAAATTAAAAGAAATTAATTGCTTGGAAATTGTTACTTTCCAATGTAATTTTCTTTTTGGTGCTTGGGAGTTTTGTCTTAATTCAAGAAAGTTATGTTATGTTTTTTTTTTGAGAATTATGTTTAAAAGATTCAAAATAATAGAAATAATTAATAAGAATTAAGTTGAAGTGCGACAGAGTGAAGATGAATGTATTCAACATTCATAAAAATGGTAGTAACTTTTAAAATTACAAATACATAGTGGAGTAGGATGGGTAGTAAAATAGAATATTACAACTATGGAGTGGTGGTGGAGTTTACAAAATCCACTCGCCCTACACCATTACCATTCCTAACGAAAATGTGCCACTCAACTCACAGACAAGTTAAGTGAATCATAAAAATATACTTTAAACCAACAAATGATTCTGTTAACTTATCCGGATCATGATAGTCTTTATTTGATTATTATGTTTTAATTTATTTATCATATTATATGTATAATCTATAACAATAAATAATTTTAAAACAAAATAATTTAATATATATACATTACTAGATACAATTAATTGTCTAAGAAGCTATCTAATCTAATATATATGTATATATCTATATACACTATATATTTGCATCTGTGGAGAAGAATAATGGAGACTTTCAAGTGAAGGTGTTCGGAAAGAAACATAAGTGCAACCCTCAATGGAAGGTGCAAAAAGCTTCAACAGCTTTCTTGGCAAATAGATACAAAGAATTAATTGTTGCTCATCCATTTATCAAGCTTAATTACATACAATCTGTAGTGAAAATAAAGCTTGGTATTAATATCAATATCAGTAAGGCTAGAAGAACTAAGCTAAAGGTATTAAAAGAGATGGAGATAGATGTGATTGAAGAGTATGCGGCTTTATATAATTATGCAGAAAAGTTAAGAATATCTAATAGAGGGAGTACAATTGAAATTAAGACATAAAAACTTGCTCCTGGATTTCCACGATTATTCCAAAGGTTTTATACTTGTTTTGATGCTCTGAGGAGAGGTTTCTTAGCTGGATGTAGGCCTATCTTAAGATTGGATGGGTGCTATTTAAAAGGAATAGTTAAAGGAGAGTTACTAACTACTGTGGCTAGGGATGCAAATAACCAAATGTTTCCTCTAGCATGGTGTGTTGTGGAGGTCGAGTCTACAACATCATGGACTTGGTTTCTTAAGATTTTGAAAAGAGACATTGGCACTCCTGATGGATATGGGTGGACATTCATATCAGATCAACAAAAGGTAATATTACCTTTAATTAATTTGTTAATTTGCATAGTTTAAAGTATATCATATTTTTATATTGTTTAATTTAATTTTGTAGGCTAAAAAAAGGCTTTTAAACAACTATTCCCACATGCAGAGCATAGGGTGTGCTAGGCATGTATAGGCAAATTGGGTTGGAAAATGTCCGAACGGGTTCAGAGGAAAAGGTTTGCAAAAGGCTTTTTGGGCATGTGTGAAAGCCGCTAATGTACCATGTTTTGAACAAATGTGTGTTGCTTTTGAAAAAGAAAAAAAGATGGTAGTTGTAGCTCTTTTAGATGCAAATGAGACATGGTTTTGCAAAGCATATTTCAACTATAACGCTAAGTGTGATTCGACAGATAACAACCTAGCCGAGGCATTCAATGCTAGCATCGTACAAGCTAGGTCAAAGCCAATGTATGCTAAATGATATGAGGTTGGCTTTCATGGAACGAATTGTTAGTAAAAGGAAAACAATACTTGGATGGAAAGGGTTGTTTGGTCCTCTAATTAGAGCTAAGCTTGATAAGAGCATAAAAGAATCTACTAAGTGGAATGTGCATTTCAATGGAAATTATGGATATGAAATCATGCGTGGTAGGATCACATATATTGTGAACTTAGAAAGGGTGACTTGTTCATGTAGATTATGGGGCTTGTCAGGCATCCCATGTGCACATGCAGTGTGTGCCATTTACAACAAAAAAGAGGATCTAGAGAAATATTTGGCAAAATGGTATAGCAAGGAAATGTACAGGAGGACATATGAGTACGCTTTACAACCAATAAATGAACTTGACTTGTGGGAGAAGATTAGAAATGAAAAAATATCACCACCAAAGTTCAATATCATGCCAGAAGGCCCAAAAAGAAGAGGGTAAAAATGGTGCAAGATGAATCTAATAAGACAAAGAAAACAAAGAGGCTAACCAAAATTGGTAGAACGATGACTTGTAGCATATGTAAACAACCAGGACATAATTAGAGTTGTACACAAATATCCACTATCAACTAGGTAATAATTTATTTTTTAGTGAAATTAATTTGCAAAATTATGAACGAATGCATTTTAACTTTGTCTTTGTGTAAATTCTACTAGTCACAATCAATGAATGATGGTAACCAAGAGTAGTTGCATCCATATTCAAGACTAAAGAAGACTCAACAACAAAGAAAAAGCAATAGAGGCAGAATGAGGTTTCAAACAAAAAAGTTCAATGAGAAGTAACATTTTAAGTGCTGTTTATTACTCTCTTTTTTTAATCACTTAAGTACATGGATTTTTAATTGTACGGGAAAACTGGATTTTGTTATTGTTGTTTATGAATTTTTAATTTTTAAGATTGATAATTGATAATATGTATGCATATAGTTAAAACTTAAAGTCAATTAGTTAGAAAGCTACTCAAAATCTCAAAAAGGAGGTTGAGCCCCACTTTAACAAATAAACTCTATTGTTGCTAGCAAACTAACAAATGCAAACCACAATTCAATTTAATAAAACTAGGGATAAGGTACAAATTTACTAATCTACTTATGTGAGAGGTTCAAATTTATCATTAATCATTCAATTGAGAAGTTTTACTATAAAATTTGATCATTTATCCTTTTTAAAGAGTACAAAATTTTAATTGATCAAATACCTTCAGAGAAAGAACTATCAGGAGAAGTATTGGTGACGAACTATGGTCTCCATCAGCTTGCCCTTAAAATCCAAAACTAACCTTTCTATAAGCACTGTTGTCTTCATTAGACTTAGTTTTTCACTGCTATTTTCACCTGCAAATACACCAAAGGCCTTCCTTTAAGACTACATTTTCATGGCCTATCAATTATCTACCTATCTTGCGGAGTCATGAATTTTAATCCATATAAGACACACACACACATAGCATGATAAAGGAAAAGCACTAGAGCTGGAATTATAATATGATCAGCTTAAAGAACCAAATCCTAGCTTCTTAATTCAACCAAGAAAAACATTACTTGAAAATGATTTGTCATCAGAATTCTAGTTTATTCTATATATACAGATTTCGTTTTCAGACTCTTAATATATAGCAGTATAGAAAGAAAAACAATCATCATTTCTAAAATTAAAGAAAAAATTATTTGACTTTTTTAATCCAATGTCGAAATGACTGTAAGCTCTTTTCTTTTAATCATATTAAAACATGCAACAATACATTGAATTGTGAAAAACACGTTTAAACTATATTTTAAAAATTGAATATATAACCCAGTGATATTGGTACAAAATTTCACAAGAAGTATATAATGAGCCATGTTTGCTAAAACACATAAAATAACTTTACAAAGATACAAACACCACCGACCCATATAAGTAATTGACCCTCCTTGGCTCCTCACCAGATAAAATACAAGAAATTTACCCTCGCTGTTGTTTTTTGTCATCTTTCTTTATGATCTACATCAACCCAGATTGTTATCCGACTAAAACCATTGTTGCTTGGAATTTGATAGTAATTTATGGATGAGTACAATTTCGCATTTGCTAATTTCTAACCTTTTACCCCATGCATTTGGCAACAATTTGTGTTCTAAGAGATCACTCTTCCATTAGAAAATAACCAGAATTTTCATCTTTTGATAAACATGCTTTCAAAAAAAAAAAAAAAAGAGTGTGTAAAGTGGGAATAAATTGACCAAGCAAATGATACTGAACCCATGAAGCAAACAACGGCTACCAGAAGAGCAACACCCGTTTTCTACAGGGCAGTGGCGAGAGACCCATTCTTGATAGAGGAGAGTGCGACAGAAGTTGAAAGGTTTGAATGGAGAGGTAAGGGACAGGCTAATTGTACTTACCAGGCACAGGGCTTATTTGCTTAAGAAAAACAACCCAATTTTTTTTTCTTTTATCTTTTAACATAAATCATATATATATATATATAATATAACAAGGTAGGTACCCTAAAATTGCAACAAGTGACACAATTATGTTTTTTTATGTAATTTATATATTATTTTAAAAGATAATTTTTATTATCTTTAAATAAAAAATATTTATATTTAAAATAAATAGTTAATTAGATGAAATAATTTATTTCTGTATATATTATATAATAATTAAAATTTTATGTTAGTTTTATGTTTAATTTAAATATTAATTATATAAACATAAATTTTAAAAGTTTTATAAAATTTTAATTAGATAAATAGAAATTTAAAAAAGTTACTTTTTCATTTAATTTACATGATCAATTATATATTATCTATAGTTAAAATTATAAGTTAATTTTATGTTTAAATTAAATATTTAATTAGATAAACATACAATTTAAAAGTTTGATAAATTTATTCATTTTTCTTGACTGATTAACTTGACAAACTAAAACAATCATGCTCAAATATTTAAAGCTTCCTATATGGTCGATCCCACAGTATTTCACCCATCAATCATTCTTTCTTAGGATATTTTTATTGTACCTTTCAGTATAGAAGATGTTAGAGTTCCTTACAAAAAAATAGAGATGAGGTCGTCATTGTTGATTTTTGACAGATTCCATTCTATATTTTACTAGACATTGGAATCAAACGACCCCATTGTTTTTCCAACACAAGAGTCGAAGAGGTTTTGTTAGTAGGTGCCATAAGGGTGATCATATCATGGTGAATATCGAGGAGGGAGCTTGACTCAAATCAATAGATGATCTCAATGAGAACGTAGAGATCTTCAGAGGATGAAGGGTCAGAAATGGTAATGAATAGTACATATTTGGAGGTAAACGATCTTATTAAAAGAGAATAAAAGTTACAAAGAAAATGATTTTTTTTTAAATATATAAGAAGAAATGTGAAAGAGAAAAAGAAATTTGAAGAGTTAATATTAAAAGTTTAATTTTGGGTTAATTTCATTGTAGTTCATGTTGTATTTTGTATGGTTATGTTGAAGTTCTTATTTCATTTAAATAATTTCATTTTAGTTTTTTTTGTTATATAGAGTATATTTTTTTTATTTACATATTTACATTTTAGTCATTTTTACATTTTTTTATGTCTTTTTTATGTCTAATAAAAAAAGTCATTTCATATGTTTTATTTTTATTTTTTATTTTAAATTTAAGCTAATTTTGGTTTTAAATTTGAATTTTAACTGTGATGTTAATTTTTTTTAATTTTAAGTTTTAACTTTGGGTTTTAATTTTGATGTTATATTAATTTTAATTTAGTAAATATTCAATTTATTGTATAATTTTGTTAATTTTGTACAAACTTATGAAATGGAGCCTTTTGGATGGATGAAATAACTTTCTCATGCCGTTATAAATGTATTTTTTTAGTAAATTACAATAACAATGCAAAGCTCGATAATGAACGTAATTAGTGCGACTTGAACCTATAGCATACCTAGGACAGTGAGCCTTTTGACCATCAGACCATCACATAGGTTCCTATAAATACATATTTTAATTTGTTAGATTCTTCGATTGTTCCATACCATTTATTATTTGTACTATTTTATAGTAAATTTGATTATCATTATGCTAAAAGAATAAACCTCATAAAAGTTAATATTCTTTTAGTAAGATAAGAGTTAATCTTTAATATGCCACCAAAACAAGTATATAATTTTTCAATAAATTTTATCAATATGAATAAATGATAACAATTAATTGTAAGATATAATAAAAAATATATATTTTTTCAATAAATCAATGATAAGAATAAAGTACCGTTTCAAAAAGTGATAACAAAATAATATTAATTTATTTTTTATTGGATAAAAATAATATAAAAAGTAAGCTTTTAATTCAAATAAAATAGCTGTTTTATTTTCTTTCTAATTGATATCGTTAATGCTATATTTATGTCATAATAATGGATAATCCATTGTCTAAACTGTATATAAAATTTATTGTTTTTAAATTATAAATTTTATTGTATATAAAAATAAATAAATAAATCTTAATACATATTTTTATTATTAAATAAAATTAACTAGTGCACGCACGGATATACAAACTTATATCTTATATATACATTAAATTAAGGTTTAGACATAAAAAAAAAAGTTTATGATTTCATTTTTGCATATTTTATTTATTTAATATTAATATTTGTTTTTCATATCCTTTATACATGAAATATATTATATTCCACATTAAACTCTTGCATTGTACGAAAGAAAAGTAAAATTTAGGAAATAATAATTTTAGTAGATAAATTCCTTTTTATGAGAAACATAACCGTCTATTTAACTACCACCACCTTCCCGCTGTAGTCTAAAGCTTCAAAAAATTGAAAAAGGTAAAAAATAATAAAAATGAAAAAGGAATTGAGGGACTTAAACGACGTCGAAGAGGCAAAATAGCGCCTAAAGCGGGCCAAGATCCAACGGCGGGAAACTTCCTAAATGCTAAATCACGAGCCTTTCTCTTCTTCTGCTTCTCCCTTTCCCTCTTTCTCTCCCGCACGAACTCAACTCACTGAGTCAAGTCCAGTCAAGTTCCTTTCCACTCTCTTTTCTTTCTTCCCCCGCCCCCCCCCTCAACCCTATGCCCTTTTTCGTCTTTTCCTCTGCAATTTCCATCCAAGGGCTCCCATCCTTCCACGTCACTTCCGTCTTCTTCAACTCCCCCCTTCCCCTTCCCCTTCCCCTTCCCCTTCCCCTGATCCCCTCATCTCCTTCCTCTTTTATTTCAAAAACTCCCTTTAGGGCTTCTCAGATTTAACTCTCTCTTCTTCTTCTTCTTCTTTTTGCTTTTTTTTCCTCCTTATTTTTCTTGATTAGAAAATTAGAAGAAAAGGAGATCTCCAAATCTTCAATTTCGCCGCTGATATTTCTTCACTTCCTTTCGGACGAGGTATACATATACATATATATGTTTTTATATTCTTTTGAATGTTGTTTTGCTTCTTCAACTTAATTATTTTTACTGTATTTCAGTTTTTCTTTTAGTTCGCAATTTCAAATTTTGAGAATTTATTTCCTTTATTTGTTTCTGTTAGGTTTCTGATGAGTTCGTTGTACTCGGAAAACGGTGAAAATAATTCTTTTTGAAATATTAAATTGGTAGAATTGAGGATTAGATTTTTTTTTTTTGGTGCTTAAGGTTATGATGGCGATTGAGAAGAGTAATTCCAAAGTTTCACCCTTTGATTCGGAGTTTTCGCCTGGTAGTAGAGAGATGACTGTGTCAAGTGATGAGGACGAGCTTCAACGTCCAAGCTCAGCCGTTGATTCTGATGATGAATTTGACGATGATGCTGATTCAGGAGCAGGTTCGGATGACTTTGATTTGTTGGAATTAGGTGAAACCGGGGCTGAATTTTGCCAAGTCGGGAACTCGACCTGTTTGGTTCCTTTTGAGTTATATGATCTTCCTGGATTGGAAGATATTTTGTCTCTTGATGTGTGGAATGAATGTTTAAGTGATGAAGAGAGGTTTAGCCTTACTAAGTTTTTACCTGATATGGATCAGGATACCTTTATGCGGACCTTGATCGACATTTTTAATGGTAATAATCTTCACTTTGGGAGTCCTATTAAGAGTTTGTTTGATATGTTGAAAGGAGGGTTGTGTGAGCCGAGGGTTGCACTTTATCGGGAGGGCATGAATTTCTTTCGGAAGCGGCAGCATTACTATCATCTGAGGAAGCATCAGAATACTATGGTTGTCAATCTTATTCAAATGAGGGATGCTTGGCTTAATTGTAGGGGATACAGTATTGAGGAGCGGCTTCGTGTTTTGAATATTATGAGAAGTCAAAATAGTTTGATGTATGAGAAGTTGGAAGATAAGGATTCTGCATCCTCTGATGGAGAGGATTTGGTTGATGGTTTTTGGAGCAAAAGAGTTAAGGACTGGAAAGCTCCACAGAAATCAGGTCGCTACTCTGGCTTTGGGGTTGAACCAGTTTTAGAGTTTGCATCGCGAGGACAGCTGATGGATTTGGAACCATCAAAATACAGGAAGCAGAATCCAAAAGGCAAACTGAAGACAGGTGAGTCAAAACTTCCTTTTGCAAGAGAGTTTGGCAGCCGCTTTTCCCCTGATTTAGATATGAATTCTGAGCCATATGGTTTGCCAGGAACACTTCCTCGAGAGAAATATGAGTCTGCAGCACTCAGGGCAAGGGATTGGATGAGGTTAGATGATGCTGAAGACCCAATGTTTGGAACAGGTATTCAGCGAAACCAAAATGCTCTCGATGATAGCATCATGGGCAAATCTGGTTCTTTGAGAGCAAGGAAGAAGTACAATCTTTTAAGAGGGGAAGAATTAGCCACTGATAGTTTCATGGCTTCGCCTTTGTCTTCAAAGCATGCTTTCCTTTCCTATGGTAGGAATAGGAATGCGAACGCTTCAAAGCCTCCTAATATGAGAACATCTTATAATTTTCCCAAAAAGTCCAAGCGTTTCAAAAACGACCCACTATTTGCAGCCGGAGATCAAATAAAGTCTATAAAAGGCCGAATTCCTTCACTGCCATTGCAAGGGAGTCGAGTTGACTTATCTGAGCGCACTGAACTGTTTTGGCAAAATGAAAACCAAGGAGAAGATTTCTCTGTGGATTTGTCTGTTAGACCTGATGATTGGAATATTAAGCACAAGAAATGGAAAACACTGCGGGAGTCTCCTGATCTCAGTTTTAAATCTTATAAAGCTTCCTCACCACTGATGAGTGACCAATTCTTGAAATCTGACAGTAGAAAGAAAACATCGCAGGAGAAGATTAGAGGGAACTATTTGCAAAATGGAGGAGCAGTTATGGCCCTTTCAAAAGGTAGTAGAGCATTTATTAAAAACGAAGAAACAGAATCTGACTCATCTGAGCAATTTGATGATGAGAAGGAGAGCAACCCTCTAATGAGAGGCAAGTTGGCATACACCAGTGGCATCGTAGAAAATCCTCGCCTGTCTTCATTGAATTCTGGCCTTGATTCTAAGAAGACCAAATCTTCAAAGAAATATACTATGAAGGATGGATGGCCTCTTGATGGAATGAACCGCTACTTCAAAAAGAGCTTTGAGGAAAATGTGCACGTGGCCGGAGTAGAAAGCTACTATTCGGAAAGAAAACAGAAGGGTAAGATGCATGAAAGCAGTCCCTTGCCTAACTCTGGTTCTAGAGTTTTCGATGAGGTTGGTGGGAAACAAGTTTCCAAGTTGGTCAAGAATGGCCATTTACGAGGGGAACCTGGTGACAGGTTACGTAGGTCCTCATTGAGGGCCTACCCTACTGAGAAAAGGCAGAACGGTGAACTTGCCTATGATCATTTTATTACTCAGTCAAATTATCAGCATGATTATCTTGATGAGGAGGATGGTTCACCTGTGGCACTATCATTGGCAGATGAATTTAACCTGGGTAGAACTGGGAAGAAAAGACAGAACACTGAAGCATATGATCGCTGTGAGAAGTCTGAAGCTTCGTTGCTAGGGAGCAACAAAGTGACAAAGAAGAAGAAAGGGAAGAGGTACATGGAAGATGTCAACGGAAGAGGTGAAGATGGCAACGTGCAGCCTAACCCCCAGCAGCAAACTGATGATTCTCCTTTCGTGAAGAAAAAGGGAAAACGGAAATTGGAGGTTGATACAGTTACTTCAGATATGGAACCTTCTGAGCCTCATGGTGCAGATCTGGGAACCACAGATTTGGAGATGGAAACCAAACCACAGAAAAAGCCATTTACTTTGATTACCCCTACCATTCATACTGGATTCTCATTCTCAATTATACATCTTCTTTCTGCAGTTCGTATGGCAATGATTACTCCATTTCCTGAAGATTCCTTAGAGGTTGGTAAACCTAGAGAGGAGCAGAATGGAAAGCAGCAAGGTGATCTGAATGGGGTTCTCTCATGTGACAACACAGTTACCAACAGTTCAGACCATCTTGTGCAACCAAGTGTGCCTTTTCTTACCGTTCATGATATTGTTCATCGCGTGGCAGTAAATCCTGGAGATCCGTGTATCCTTGAGACAGAAGAGCCGCTTCAAGATTTAGTTCGGGGAGTTCTGAAGATTTTCTCATCAAAAACAGCACCTTTGGGAGCAAAAGGTTGGAAGGTACTTGTTGCCTATGAGAAGTCCACAAAAAGCTGGTCTTGGGTTGGCCCTGCTATGCATAGCTCAAACAATGTTGAGACTGCTGAGGAGGTGATATCACCCGAAGCCTGGGGTCTTCCTCACAAAATGCTTGTCAAGTTGGTTGATTCTTTTGCAAATTGGCTAAAAAATGGTCAAGAGACTCTCCAACAAATAGGAAGTCTTCCTGCACCTCCGCTTGAACTGATGCAAGTCAACTTAGATGAGAAAGAAAGGTTCAGAGACCTAAAAGCTCAGAAAAGCCTTAACACCATTAGCTCAAGTTCTGAAGAAGTGAGAGCTTATTTCCGTAGGGAGGAGCTTCTTAGGTATTCTATTCCTGACAGGGCCTTCTCTTACACAGCTGCTGATGGAAAAAAGTCTATAGTTGCTCCCTTGAGAAGATGTGGAGGTAAGCCAACTTCAAAGGCTCGAGACCATTTTATGCTGAAACGTGATCGGCCACCGCATGTTACAATTCTTTGTCTTGTGAGAGATGCTGCTGCCAGGTTGCCCGGAAGTATTGGCACACGTGCAGATGTTTGTACTTTGATAAGAGACTCTCAGTACGTCGTCGAAGAAGTTTCTGATGCACAAGTAAACCAGATTGTTAGTGGAGCCTTAGACCGCTTGCACTATGAACGTGATCCTTGTGTACAGTTTGATGGAGAGAGGAAATTGTGGGTTTATTTGCATAGAGAAAGAGAAGAAGAAGATTTTGAGGATGATGGAACTTCATCTACTAAGAAATGGAAGAGGCCGAAAAAGGATACTGCTGAGCAATCCGATCAAGTAGCTGTAACGGTGGCTTTTCATGACACTGGGGATCAGTCGGGATTTGAATTAGGCTCTGAGCTTAATGTTGAACATTCATGCATTGACAATGATAAAAAGATGGAGATGGAGTGTTGTGATAGACAAAATGCGGAGGATAATGCTGACTCTAGTCATGAGTCTGAGCAATGTACCACTCAGCAGGATCATCCAATGACATTGGAGCCTCCTGACCTAAATCCTGTGCAAGATGGCGAATTACAATGTCAAGAAAATTCCACTAATGAAGATATTGATGATATTGATGATGGTAGAGAAAAACCAGTTGAACACCTCGATGCAAGCTTATTATGATCAAATACTTGAGGTAGTTTTCGATTGTTCTATGCAAATTTTCTTTAACTAGTTGGTGCTTTAATAACTCTTTGCTCACCATTTTAACCTCAGTGGTTTTAGTATATTTACTATGAATTTAGTTGATACTTAGAAGGCTTTTAGCCTTGTATGATTGTATCAGTAAGTTCCTCTGTCATGACACTCCTAATATGGCTTGTACATTTTTGGTGCTTGTCATTGACCCTGTTGATTTCTGACTGAGTGTAACATTGACATTTTTGCAGGGCAAAGTCCAGCTTAGGTAGGGTAGAAAGCTTTCAAGGTATGTATTTATAAATTGGAAGGTTACACTTACATATAGATAGTGATTTTAGAACAAAATGTAGACTAGAAACTGATATTCTGATGGTCAATGAATACTTCATGATTCTGTTAATCATCACCATAATAATATAATCTATATTTTTGATAATGTCAAGGTTTACGTGGGTGTTTTTTTTTTAATGTACATATTTACTGGAGCAGATCTTAGTTATTTATAACAGCAGCATATTTTGCATATCTTCTATATACTTTGACCAGCTTGTTCCCTTGATACAAAAGCTGCGAATAAATAACATTGTTGTAGTATTTTTCTCTATTAATGTAATGGGATAATAAGCATTTATCAAATTTGTCCCATTCTTAAAAAAATACCATTTTTAATGCAAATTGGCTTACAAAGTTAATTAACGGAATATATTTTTTTTTGGGCTAATTGCCCCAGGCATTGCTAAATATTGCTTGGATTGTATAGTAGTCCTTAAACTTCATATATTTTAATTGAGTATTTAAAGCATGTCTGCTCTTTTATTCAACCTAGCTGTCAATTTACATTAATTGACATTTTTGATTTCGGATATGGAGTATGTTTAAAACATGTGAAATTGTAATAAATTTTAGGAGGGTTATTATTTTTTATACATAAGATCCAAACTCTCCATGTAATATGCATAAATTATTTACAATTTGATTGAAAGACTTAATTGGTACTTTTTGTACGGATATACCAACATTCTATGAACTCAATTAGAGCGTATTGGGGTAGCAAAAAAAAAAACCTTAAACCGACATCCCAACCCTATAGGGGTATTTTTACATCCCAATCCTATAGGTTTTTTTGTGAATTGGGTTTTGCGGTGGGTCAGGTTGACTTTTTATTGAAATTTACAAGGTGAGATTGAGATTGAGTTTAGATAAAATCCCCTTTTAATTATAAATATCATTTATAATTGAATGTCATTTCAAGGTTGGAGTTGGTTATTTACAAGTGAACATGGGGAGCAGAAGAACACCTGATCCATTGCCATCTCTAATCATAATTTGAGAATGGTTGTGCAATTAACCTTAATTTTTTATAACATAAATATAACTAATAAAGGAGTATATTTAAAGTTTACGAGATGGGGCATTTAAAGAATAGAAAATCTCAACTCAAACATGAACCACCAAATGGAGGGTAGAAGCAAACAGTAGTAGTAATAATAATAATAATAAATCACTGTTTTAGTATTATATTTAAGAACTCACTGCATGTTCCAGTTGAATTCTTTCAACAAACAATGAATGGAAGCCCAAGGGAAGGAGTCGTTCAGCCACACCGTATTCTGGTTCTGTATCTGCACTGTACACACCTTTTCTTTCTTACCACTATACTAATATTATATATATAATATAATATAATATAATATAATATACTAATTTCTTGTTTTTATCTGTTTTAAAAGTCCATTCACTTTTTAATTAATAGCAGTGAGAGGAAGTCTAGAATCTTTCAATTGTTGGGATGGGGATTGGGGAGCTGCTGATGCTGCTTCATATTCCCCCAACATGTGTTTTATATCTCCATTGGCTACCTTCGCTGATTTTGCTTCCCAAAACAACTTTAATAGTTCCTCGAATGGAGGCGTTTTCAGTTCCTCTATTGATGACATGCTTGGTAGGTTGAATGCCCTCTTCGTTGGTGTTGAACACGATGGCTTGTCCACCTGAGATTACGAGTTTCCAACCAAAATTAAATAAATAACATTTTCTTACAGTCTTGCTTGCTGATTTCTACAAACTTACCATGTATTCCTCCTCCAGACATTTCCCTGCATTGTCTGTGATTTCTACAATCTTGTGGTAGTGACCACCCTTCAGTTCCCTCAATTCCTCACAACAAGGAATAATCATCGAATTCATGTTCCCACATGCATCACGATCAAGTTGTAATGAATCTGCTCATAATTTTGTTCATTAGTTTATTCCTTTTCTATTTGGTTCAGATTCAGGATAGTAAGAATTGACAGGTCTAGCTGTATATTTTATATTCATTTAGTTGTAAGAATCTAGATACTTACAATCAATGGATGTTAGGCAACTGTTGTTTGCAGTGTCTACATCTTCAAGAGCAGTGGATACAGCACAAGAAAATTGATCTCGGAGGATCTGATTGGCTTCCATTCCTCCCCTAATTGAATAAAAAGATAACAAAGATCAGTGATCTTTATCTGAAGTTGTCTAAAATACTTTTTTGAGGAAGTAAAGCTTTACCTAACAATGGAATCCACAGAATCAACATTACTCTTTTCTAAACTGAGAAGGGATTCTTGAGCATTCTTCCATTGCTGAGCACTCATCTTTGCTTTCTTCATACTGCAACAGGAATTTTGTAGAATGTTCAGTGCCTACTTAAAAGCAATCCATTGCAAACAGAATACTGATGCCAGGGAAAATTGTGCTTAAATACATCATCATGACAAACATCTCTTCTTGAATTCTTATCATGTGGGGATAATACTGAAAAAAGGGATCATCTATCTCGTGAAGGCCAGTTTTCAAAGCAACCCACTCTCAAAGAGTACACTAGCTACTGGAAGTTCCAAGCAGCATGACTCTTGGCAGGTAGCTTTGCATTGAGCTGTAAGGAGAGCTAAGGGTAGAACAATAAACACTGGTTTTTCGTCTTGCCTGGAACTCGTATATTTACATGATTTGGTAGGAATAGGTACTTGAATTCAATGTAGTAGCTAATGTACTCTCTGAGAGTGGGTTTGTAACCATTGTCAAACTTTGTTGCAAAACTTTGCTTACTTGAATTATCGGGAAAAAAAAAACAAAAGAATGAAAACCAACCATACCAATTTTGAAGAACATCTTCCATGTCTTTCTTTCCACTTTCTACAGCAGAAGTATCCTCAATATAGTGGGATTCTGTGCTTTCCATGTGAACATTCCATTCTGCTTTAACAACAGAAGTGGACTCTTGCATGGTAGACATTTCTTTCTGTAGTTTACTGGTTTTGCTGGATGCATTTTCCCGGAGATCGTGGACTGCCATTTGGACCTAAAAAGAAAACAGAAATAAAGGAATTACTCCCAAAATAATTATTGAGCACAGATCAAGAAAACACAGCTCATAAGAATGTTGAAATTAGAACTCATGTATAGAGTTACCAGCTTTTTCTTCCTAGCACTTGAACCTGCAAGCAGTTCTGCCACCTTTTGCAGCAATTGCTTCTCTTCATTAGCGGCACATTCCTACATGTATTATATAATGAATTGAAGTTATCTTTAACTGGCTTTAAGAAAAGCAAAACTATCTGAACTAAGAACCATTAAGTACCTCAAACTTCTTTTCAAATTCAGACAATTTGTTGTCGTTTACTGTTTGAGATTCTTCCACAATTTTGGTCAGCTTGGATGCATGCATGTCTAAAGTCTCGAAGAAATTCACTGTTATTTTAGAAATTGACCTTGCATTGTCTACTGCCCTGGAATGTGCCTGTAGATGGAATAGAAAGAAGTGAGTCCGCTACCAACACCTCTCAATTACAGTTTAGCTGAGACATGAAGCAATAAGTTACGAACCTCTCGCTGTTGTTGAGCAAATGCAGTTAGCTTCTCCTCTTGCTTGTAAAGACTACTTTGAAGGTCATTAAGTAACGCTTCAGCCTCGGCAGTAATTCCTTTGTACAGCTGAACCACATATAAATAACTTCATAAGCAGAAGTAGAAAAGGAAAGTCCACTTAGAAACTTAGTGATGAGAATACTGTTTACATCTTCTAGGTCACATGAGTGCTTAGCAACTTCAGAATTTAGATCACCCGTAATTGACATAAAATTTCCATCAAGCTTTTTGGCTATATCGTGCAAAGCTTTGACACCCGAACCATACATGTTCTTCAATTTCCCTAACCTTCCTCGAAGTTCTTCTGTGGCCTGCAGTTATACAAAGGATAAGCTATAGAGGCTATCAATCGAGTCCTTAAATATGTTCAAATGTGTTGTTGAGACTAGACTTGTCATTTGAGTGGGTTAGATTCGTTTCGGATCAAGTCAATCTAGATTGGGTCAATTCAGTTTTAAAATTTTTAGGTTTGGATCATTGGGTTTCCTAGTCGAGTTTTTGTTCAAGTCATTTCGGGTTACTTGTTCAGGTCCTTTTTGAATTCAGGTTTAGTAGGTTTGAGTTGTTGATATTTTATGGTCAAAGCAGGTTGGGTCGAGTTCGGATTTGAGTTAATCGGATTGAGTAGTCAGGTTTGGGTCAGAAATGACAGTTCAAGTTGAAACCATACCTCAGACTTTGTTGATACAAAGGACTGCATGTCTTCCTCCATGTCTTTCAGTTGCTGCTCTTGTTGAGTCGCAGAAGCTGCCACAGTCTTGTGCAAGATATCAAGCTGCTGGGTCAACTGGGACTGAAACTTTTGGATAAGTGATTTGTTTCCATCTTCAATTTTATCCTTCCTTTCTGAAAGCATAACAGCATTCGGAAAAGAAACCTTTAGAGAACAAGCCTGCTAAAAATAACGTGAGGTACTAAGGATACTAACCAATCTTGGCAAACAAATCTGAGACATCTGATGCAGCGTTTTCAAGCTCTGCTCGGAGTTCAAAAGCACGCTCAACAAGTGTTTTCTCTGAAAAGTTAGCAACGGGCATATTTAAAATTCAACTATAAAAAGATAAAAAGCAGAACGATTATTCTATACATTATTTTCTATCAGAAATGTGCATGTACATCTCAAGAAGACCTTACCATGTAACTGATGAAAAAAAGTGACAAAACAACCATCAAAATGAAGATAATGAAATGGTTAAAAAAAACAGACCAGACAAGTTGCCCAAGCAACCTCCAACTCACCAGATTTAAGGAGGTTAGATATTAAAAATTCCTTCTCTTTAATAGTTGCATTTGCTTGTCTATGTTTATCTTCAAGATCAAACAATGCAATTTCAGTTTCCTCGAGCTTTTTCTGGTGAAAAAGGAAACGAGAAAGAGAATGTCACTTCTGTCATGGTATAAGACAATAAAAGAGCTAATATGATATTTGTACGTTGACCGTCCAAAACTGTAATACCTCCTTCTTTTCAAGTTTCTCACTTAAATCCACAGTCATCAGCTGCTGTGAGTTGTAAAGCTCCTGAAGCTCAGTAATTTGCTGCAGAAAAGTAAAGAAAGAATAATTAGCTTGACCACTGAATCCTACATCAGAAAAGAACTAAAGGGTTGATTTCAAGAAAAGGACCTTCTCCTTGGATTCTGATTCAAGTGCCATGCGCTCTATTTTTTCAGCCATAGCCTGAGGTAAAAGTTAATATTTATTAGTAATAGTGTATTACTAATAAATTCAATCCTCCATGAAACTTGGGACAAACATTTCTACCATTCAATCACATGGTTTAAATCCTACCTTCTTCTCTGCTTCTTCAAGGAGAAAACGATCTCGTGGAATGTAAATGCCATTTTTCTCTCTTGCAGAATACACCTCTGGTAGAACATAAAAAGGGAAGCAAAAAATTATTACTTATAAGAACCAAACGATGAGGTAATTAAGTTTCTTGGCAAAAATTTTAAAGAACAGCCAACTACCTTGCTTCAGCCGATCAATTTCAGAATATAAATCTTTTATTAAAGCAGATTTCATCATCTTCTGGTTAATCTGTCATAGTAACAAATTTCAATTATTTCAGCATGCTGCAAAGAGATCAAATATTTTAACTTTGTATAAAAGAGAAATGGGACATAGTTCATTTGTATAATGGGAAAGAATTAGCAATGAAAAGCTCAAACGGTGATTCATAAGACTAATCCACTGACCTCTGGTTTGTTCTTGATATTCTTGGCACGATGCGCATAATCTAGAGTGCTGAGTGTTTCTTCCAGACAATGGATGGATGGTGATATGGTGGCAATTATACATGTTTTTGTTTTCCCTCCCAAAGAATCCCTCAATAGCCTTGTTAGTTTGCTATCTCTGCCATTTGCAAATATATATTATTTATCCAAACTAAAACAAGATGCTAATGAGAAATTTTCACGTATTGATCATCCATACCTATAAGGTACATGACCAGAGTGCTCAACAAGTGCATTGATAACACGACCAAGAGTGAGCAAGCTTTTATTAATTTCTCCAGCTTCCCTTGCTCTGCCCTATAAGAGCCAATTAACTTGGGATCAACAATTAAAAGGTTCAAATATCCTAACATTGGCAACACAAAATCAGTCTTTGAAGAGAGTAACATAGAATTTTTTGTCGTTTTTTGTCATTTGATTGATACATAAGACTCATAGCCATAGAAAATTATACATTCAGGATCGTGACACAATACCTCTCTCGCACCAGAACGTGAAATATTCTCAGAACCAGCAAGATCAACGAGATTTAGCTTCCCACATTTAATCATTTCTTCCCCCTCTGGAGTACACTCCTTAATGTGGATTGTGATTGAAAATATAGAATGAGAACGACTACTTTGTTTGTTAAGTAGAGTTTCAGCTGTTCGCCTTTTAGCAGAGCCCTTTTCCAAGATTTTGTAAATTTCATTAGCAGTTGTAACTATCTCTTCTTCAAGGCCTCTGACAAAAACTCCCCCTTTCCCATCTTCCATAAGAGCAATGGGTTTCTTAGATTTATCATCAACGAATTTCATAGTTTCCTCTGGTGCCAGAAGATCTGTTATTTCCTCATTGTAAAGCTCTAGAAACGTAACCTTCATACTATATTCAGCATTCTGAGCTTCTAATATATCAAAAATTTGTTTAACAGATCTAGGGATAACACCTGCATCACTTGGGAATTCCCCGTTCTGCGTAAACCACAAGTTCATTTAGAACTGAAAGCAAGCAAAAGATCATGAAATCATTTATTCTATGCCTGAAAACATAACCTTGAAAATTTGGATTCAAATTTCATTTTTATACAAAAATTGTGAGAATAAAAAAGCATATATTCTATCTAAAATATTTTGTAATTTAATAAGATTATATTTTTGAAAGGCATAAAAACATGAAATTTATTTACAAAAAGAATTTCAAATTCACAACTACATAGGCATAAAAGAATCAATGGTTTTGAAAAATAATAATGAATGTTGCATTCATATATGCTTTACCACACTAATACGATTTTCTAAATTCAAGTTTCCAAATGCAACCTTAACAAACTAGAACAAAACCAAACCTTTTTCCTTGCTCCCCCCTCCATTGTGTATGTCTTTCCAGTTCCCGTCTGGCCATATGCAAAGATAGTGCAATTATAACCCTCAAGAACTTCATTCACAATGGGAGACACAGCTAGATCAAATAACTCCTTTTGCTGAGACGACGGACCAAAGACCTAGCAAAAAACAATTAATGTTTCCAACTTCACTCTGTCTACATTTTCTCAAGAGCCAAGCAATTAATTTTAACAAAACATAAAATTTAATCTCCGCCAATGAAATGCAAATTTATAACAAGCATGAAACCTTGTCAAAAAGAAAGGTCCTATCAATTTGCTTATTAGCAATATTCTGTACAGCACAAACTTCTCTTCTACTTTCATTACACGATATCACCACCGGAGTATGTATTCTCGTTTCATCTTCACTCAATGGCCTACAAAAAGGAAAAAGAAAACCGGAATTGTTATTATTAATTTTTAATCCTTTAAATAAATACTAACTGAACAAAAAATGAAAACACTGACCTGCAACGTAAAATAACCTGAACGTTAACGCCTTTATCTTGTTTGGAACTCGAATTGGAATCGGCTGATCGCAGATCTCGCACCGATTTATCGTTTGAACGTGGCGTTTGCGATGGAGATAGCGATACCAATCCTCCTCCCCCTCTTCTTTGCTGCTGTGCAGATTCCATTGCAGAGAGCTCTAGCGACTCTTGCGATTCAAATCACTGTGTAATTGTAACTACACTGAGAAAACTCGGATTCAGTGTAAATGACGTAGTATTGCTTCAAGATGTAGATACTAGTACGTTTCTTTAGCGAATCTAAAACTTTTTTAAGTACACGCGGTGACTAAAGAAAAGCTCAAACTCAGTGAGTTAACTCGACACTAATGAGACATTAATTCAGTCCACAGAAGATCAAAATTTTGAATGAAATAAAAAACAAAAAGAAAAGAAAAGAAAGGTGAATTATACACAGATTTGGAAGAAAAAGATGTTTTACCTCTTCAGAGTAAAAAAAATGTACATAAAAAATCAAGCAGAAAAATGTGAATGAAATTTATCTATAGATTTGGATCGGAATTACCGATTTAGAGTTTCTAAATTAAGAGAATCGGCGACGAAAAATCATTAAAAGAGAGCTTACATTGAATTAAAACAAAATGCCGGCGAGCTAAATGGAAATTCAAATGGCAACGATTGTAGAAAGAGAATAAGAAGCTGAGAGAGTTTTCGAACTTTTAAAATATAGAGAGAGACTTAATCAAAATCCAAATGGCAATCATTTTTCGTTCTCTTTTTTAAAAATGAACATGAGAGAGAGCTTCACCAAGAAGGGGACTGTAACTATGATATTGGTTCGGTTTTCGGTTCGATTATTAAAAAAATTTAAGTTTTCGATTCGGAACAGTGGTCCACTTTTAAAAAATAATTTTATTTATATATTTAATAATTTATACATAAAAGATTTGTTTTTATATTATAAAAATTAAAAACAATTATGAATTAAACAAAAATTATTTGTTTTTATACTACGGGTTTTTTTTATCAGCCCTAGACAGACGGAGGCAGGAGATATGGTTTGATTTTGACGGCGTTAGTATGGATAAACTGTGAAGGGACGGCAACGAAGTTGGGGGAAGCTCAGTACATCGTAATATCCGACCGTTATAAATGGAAACGAATGGCTAAAAGCCAAAGGGGATAACAAAAACCTTTTGAAAAATATGAACTAGAAAAAAACCGGATATTGGAGATTAGCATAATTGCCTCTCACTTTCCCTAATATTACGAAATTATCCTTTTCTTAAACTTGAGATTTTATTTTTCTAGTTAAATTCTGCTGTAAGTGCGTATGTGAATTTAATATATGTATTATTATCTGAGCATTGTTAAATTTATATTTTTAAAATTTTAAAATTATAACCTTCACCACCAGAATGATTGTCACATTTTTATTTTTTAAAATTTTATGCGATAAACATATTATCAATCTGTAATGTCACATGAGTTTATTAATTCAACAAAATACTCATAAAAAATCATATCATTTTGAACAATAGATTTAATGATTATCGTTTGAATTAAAATTTAAATAATATAAAGATTAAAATCAAATTTAAAAATATAAACTAAATCTACAAGATTAATAATAGAATTTGGGCAAACAAATTTGAGGGTGAAGATTGAAAAATTTAAAATTAAAAAAATACAAAGATTAAAATAGATTAATTTGAAAAGCTCATAAACTAAAATTATAATATTTGTATGTAGATTGTTTTATTTTTTCTAAAATATTTTAAATAACTATGATCTAATTAATTATTTGAAATTATATTATTCAGTAAAAATATAATTATAAAAAATTATTTAAATATAAATGTTTAAAAGTCTATTCAAGATTATAAAATTTTCATATAGTTTTAAGCATGATTTTTTTATTTCAATATATGTGAGTTAAAAAATAATAATATTTATTTTCATTTCCATAAATGATTTAAAAATAAAATAATAAATATTTAAAATTTGCAATACAATTAAAATTCTAAAACTTAAAAGATTTTGAATAAAAAACATGCCATTGTGTATATAGAGGGGAGAGATTAATTTACACAAATGTAAAATTAAAGTATTTTACATAATTCTTTGGTATTATTAATATTCAATTGAATTTATCAACTAAAGTAGTATCATTAAGTTCTCAATCATAATATTTAATATACTTTTTTATATTATATTAATATTGAAAAATGTAATTATTAAATATATTTACTTAATATTTCCTTTTTACAATTCACTCTTGGTTTCATCTTTTTAAAATTTTCATAGTCAATTACAACTTTTTGTATTCTCTGCTTATGTCAGTATTAATAGTTTTTCCAATTCACTTATTTTATTTACAAAAATTTCAGATAATGTTTTTAAGATTTTACATTTTTAATATATTAATCCATATCCAGTATCTATATAATATATATTTCCAATTTCTAAGGATTTTATATGAATGAATATAATCAAAATTGACTTCTCCCTTTTACTTTATTTATAGATTAACAGTGTTATCAAATTGAACTTATTACGATATGAATCAAACCAGAGTGATTAAATTTCAAGTTTGAACATAATAGAGGGACTAAATCCATAATTAGTCCCCATTCATTTTTATGTGATTAAGGTTATCATTATTTCTTAATGTGATTAAGATTTTGGGGGAGAGTGAGGAGAGCAGGTTTCTGTTTATGAGGAAAGTTGGGAGCCACTAAGAACCAATGAGAAAGGGACCCATTGCAAGATGAATTTTGTATTTAACAACTAATTTTGTCTTCTAATAATTTAAAATTTTGTTCGCTTTCTTCTATAAAATTTAAACTTGTTTTTAACCAATAATCATCAACCCATTAGGAAAACCTTTTATTTATTTTAATTTTTTATTTCGTGTGAATGGATGAAATTTTGAAATTTGAATTTCAACTCTTTTTATTACATTTTCTAGAAAAGTCATTTTTCTTTTTTATAATTAAAGCTTGCAGTCTGTTTTAATCGGAGGAGAAAGAGTTATAGTGGAATCGAATTCTAGATAACATGTTAACCACGGATGAAGCAAGGAAGACATACAATTTAAAAGTTTTCTGAGGTGAAAGAGAAATTTTTTGTTTAAAAAAAACTTAAATGGAATATTTAATAATTGAGAGGGACTAAAAATGTTATTATTTCAATCAACTACCCTTAGCTATGCCCCTGATGTCAGCACCTGAACCTATGTACAAGTTATCTAACTTGTTTGAACATATTTATCTAATTAATATATCTCTATTTTTTTTTATTTTAAAGGTTTTTTTTCACCCACATAATAAATATATCATAGGCGTAGTAATATATAGTATTTCCAATTGAGTTTAAAATTAAAATTATTTTATGTATATTATTTTAAAATTTTATGTGCATATTCCAATTGAGCACTTAAGATTAATTTATCTCATTCAATGTACCTAATTTATGCATTTATGTTCGGAAGAGGACAATTACTCAATGGAGTTAAAAGGATTGTAAAACTGTTATGTGTCCTATAATAATAATAATAATAATAATAATAATAATCCGCTTGATAAATGTAACGAGTTTAAAAAAGAGTATATAGACTTCCTAGTATACTCAGCAACATCAAATGGAAAATTGAATTTAGGTAAAACACATGGATATACAAATACATACATATCTACCTGAAAAGAAATAGACAACTTAATATTTTTGAAAAGGAAAGACAAAGAAAATTCTACAAATTGAAAGAGTTAGTGTACCAAACACCATTAATATATATATTGGACACTTACATGGAAAGGGTCAATTCCAATCTCAATTCCATATGTTTCTAATATAATTTGATTTTGATTTATTTAAAATTAAATATTAATTTATCTGTCCTGAACTCAATTAAAAAAAAGATTATATCAAATTTTGAATCAATTTAATATGTCATAATTTTTAATTTTTTATATATTTTTATTATTTTTAATGATATTTTTTTGTTTTTAATATTTTAATATTAATATAAATTTTATTATCAAATTTAAACTAATAATATTATATATAAAAGAATATTTTGGTAATTATCTTGAGAAATTTTTTTCTAATTTCAACCCAATCTAATTAATTGGAGAACTAAACTTGCATGATCCAAAACCAAAATCCAAGAAAAAGAATTTATCAAATTAGATGATTCAAAACTCAGCGAATTTGGATTTTTTTTTCATCCCTATAGGTCACTAGCAAACTATTTAATCTCAAACATTTAGTTAAAAACTAGTTTTTAATATTACATGTGTTGCATGTGATTTTATGTGTTAAAACATTTAATCAAAATTTTTTTAAATATTTTATTTTTAATTACAATAATTAACATAAAATAATTTTTATTTGAATTATTGAATATAATTAAAGCAATTAACCTATCCATTCAAATTTCATAATAGAAAATTTTCAAATAATAATTAAATCACTTTTAACATAATCAACCTATAATATAATTTTACTTTATATAATTAATGCAAGTAACATTATTCAAAACAATAACTAACATGATTAACTCTAACAATAATTAAGTTACAATTAAGATGCCTAAAATTCTATTTAATTAATAACTCAATAATTAATTAACAAAATTAACTCTAATAATAATTAAGTTATAATTAAGATGCTTAAAATTCTATTTAACTAATAACTCAAATTTACATCAATAAAATTAGCACAAGTTATCTTTTATATAAAAAATTTTAATTAATAATTATAATTATAATTATCACAAATTTTTCCTATATTTTATGTTTAGTCCCACTCAAATAATATATCTATTTTAAAATTAGCACAAATTTTTAATTAATACTTATAAATAAAAATATAATTATTTTTAAATGTGTAAATATCACAACTTCTATTGAATTATCAATTAAAATTTATAATTATCACAATTTCTATTTTTAATTGTATATTTAATAATGCAATAAAAAATAAAAAGTATTCTTGTTAGTTCAATTTTTTTAAATTCGTATTTTTATATATTATAGATATAGATAAATAATAAATTCCATTTGTTTATTAAGTTAATTACGAGGTTAAAATAATTGCTAAATTCGGAGGTGGTTAAGTTTAGGTAAAATGTCAAAAAAGTTGGAATAGGAAAAATTAACCCAAAAATAATCGAAAAAGAGGAGAAAAAAAATACAAAAAAAAGTGGGGTTAGTATGAGGTGGCAAAGACGCCCCACGTGATAAAGAGTGATGCGAGGAGGCACATGCCCCTCTACTTATATACCTTTTCAACTTACCTTCTCAAATTAATCTAACCATTTAAAACTTTTAAAGCTTACAAGCCACTAGTATTTTCCATATTTAAATTTAGGTTTATTTAATTAATTAAAAAAACCAATAATAATATCTATTAAGAGAAGGATAGTTACAGCAGGTCCAGTTGTTTCAAAAAATACAAAAATAAGTATGACAAGTCAATCAAAATAAAGTCAAGTTCAACCTAACTCATAGTGAACACAAATCTCGAAAAATAAGAAAAATAACCTAAACTAGCAGGGGTTTGGAGTCTTCACCAACCACCGCTCGAATGTCTACCTCCAGCCAAGGTCATTCTGCGAAATAAACCTCAAAAGCCAATACCAAAAAACATCATGGATTAAACAGAAAAATGACAAATGCGTGCTAAACCATTATCAAACGTGGCTTCAACCATCAAACTCATAGGTCTAGTGCATTGACACTACAACTTAGTCATGTCCCATTCGATAGCTTAGATGATGGCAGGTGATACCAAGAGAAGCCAACTTTTTGGAGGCTTTGCCAAAATCCAAAAGAAGTAGCCTAGAGTTAAAAATTGGGCAATGAAAGCCAAAAAGAAAGAAAGAAGGAAGATGAAATGAAAATGCAAGTTTGGGAAAAATCTATTAATGAATCGAAAAATTACTTTCATTTTGAATGGTGATGGCATTTTTCAAACATTAGTTGAACATGTTTCTATTTAACAGAAGTATTATGACCATTCGGGTGAGCCTTCCCAAATCGAAAAGTTACGTCACTAAATCCAACGAATACTTTTAAAATGTTGAATTGGGATGGTTTCTTAAAACCAAAAAAGATACTTATATAATAAGATCACTATTCTGGTATGAAATTTTCTAGTGAGAATATATAATGTGATAATCATATATTTGAATTCGAGATCATATTGTACATATTTATGATGGTGAATGTGATTTTTTTATATGGCTTGGATAGGATCTATCATCTTTAGGTTCTATGAAATTTTGAGATGTTGTAAATTTTGAAATTTACTTTGGAAGCCATGAATCAAAGATCTCATGAGTATAAAAATAACAATATGAATGCTATTTGATCCATTTAGGTGATGAACATTATTTTGATCATAGTAAAAAATAATTGATAAAGTCCATGGTGAATGGTGAATAAATGTGTGATTTTATAGTCATTTGATTGGACAACTAATGATCCTCTAATGTGACTATATATGTTACACCCTTGTATATATATGATGCATTAAGAAAAAATAATATTATTTGACTATGAATACAGAAAAAAAGAGAGAGAGCTTTAAAGTCATGTACTGACTTTGAAAAGAAGCTATGACAAATAGCAAATATGTTGTCTAGTATCACCAAGAGATTTGAGGCATTTTTTCAACAACTTGGTGAAAAAGACATGATGTATGGTTTCATATATTGGGTGTTTGTGAAATTAATTTCTTGGATATCAAGAAATAAATAAAATAGCCAAATATGGAATTGTCATGATAAGAAAAAATAAAGTGATCGCTGTAATTTGACAATAGTAGAAAGGATATCCTTGATAACATTCTTTTGCAAAAGAATGGATAATTGAACATGGTGGGGATGTTGGTCTTGTGATTTTTCAAGACACAAATAAATATAAAGTTTCACCATGTGCTATAAATAATTAACATAGCTATGTTGGAAAGTTGAAAATTTGGGATGAGATACAAGCCCATAATATTTGAGTCACCCATGATGGAAACTCGACTCAACGCTTGGTATAATATCAAGTCTTGAGTTCAATGAGACAAAGTACATCATCAGTTTGTGACTGCTAACACTATAAAAAATCATCTCAGGATGAAAAGTCTAGGTACGCGTAATGAAAAAGGGAATGATGAGTATTATACTCTTAATAGACCCATAACATAAATGTGTTAGAGTGTTATAATTATGAGAGCACTCTCGAGACCTACCTATGTGAGTGGAAGTGTTGCCTCTTTTAAGAGCTCAAGAGCTTGGCTCTGATAGCACTCATGAAAAGAGGTTACAAACATATGGCCATAATAGTGTCCCTGGATACTATGCATTGATTAGTGTTGAAATCATTATGTGAGACGTGTTCAGTTAATTAAATGGAATAGTTGGTTCAAAACATAGTCTACCATGCAATTTTGATTAACTTTAACATGTTTTCACTAAGTGAAGGTTTAATCGTAAGTCACTTTTATTTATGCAATTGGTTTTCACTAAGTGAAGGTTTAATCGTAAGTCACTTTTATTTATGCAATTGATTTCCAAGATGATCAAAATATAGAATATTTTGAAAATGGGGGGGGGGAGATTGTTGGAACATTTTTAAAATATATATAGTGTTTTAATAGTTACAAATGAAAAGGTACAAGTGATCCAAAAATAATGTCATGGTTATTAAGCAAGAGTTGTCACTATTCATAATGATCAATTATGTCTCTTGTCACCAAAAATTATACCACTTAATTAATAAAAAAGAGTCATAGTTATGCAATAGGTATTTATTCAAGTAGATACCTATTGAATAATTAAGTTTATGGTTAAAGATATGACTATCCGTTTGGGTAGTTATATCCCCATGAAGAGACATGAAGCCTTCTATAAATAGGAGAGAAATTTCATTTGTTGGACAAAAAAAAAAACAAAAAAATATAGAAACAAAGTTTCTTTCTATTCTTCCACTATCTTTCATATTTATAGATTGTTCTGTAAAGAATTATTACAGAAATTCTATAATACCCCAAAATACATAGGGTTAGAAATTTAATTAATCACCAAGAAATGAGTTTGACTTGATGGTTGTGTAGCTAGAGAAATCCCTAAGAAAATCTTAAGTTTAAGCCCCACTCTTCCCATTTTCCTTTTATTTTTTTAGCAACTAAAGAACAAAATCAATCTAATATGTATATTAAATGAAGTAGAAAATGATAAAGTATGGGTAGTAGCCCAATGGTTAAGCAACACTCTGTTCTCCTTAGTTCCTAAGTTCGATAATATGGGTAATTTACCAAAATAACCTTCTAAAATTTGGTTAACCTAGCTAGTTAATACTTTTCCTAATCATATTAGAATTTTGGTGTCCCTTTTCAACCTAGAGAAGAATTATTTTTCGTATATCTTCACCCTTTTTTTTTCACCCTTTCCTTTTTGCAAATAATTTCTTTCCTTCTTGAAAATTGTTTGCACTTTCTCAAATCAAAGATCAAATTCAAACTTGAATCGTTCTTCCACTGATAGAAAATCTTGCAATTGTTAACCCCATTTCTCTCATCCAAGTTCGGTAGAATTTGTAGTTATCAAAATAGTATCAATATACGTTAATCTTGAAACCTAATTTCTAAATCTTTCTCGATTCTTGCCAGATGTTTTAATAATGCTGTCGAATCTTGAAATCAAACGTTAACTCTTATCTATTGATGTTCGAAGGACCCGATTTAGGTAACATGGACCAGATCCAAGCACGATGAACGATGTTCGTGAACCTGGAGACAGATGTGTGCCTTTTACGAGAAAATCAAGGTAAAATCAGGCTTAGGTTAGACCACACGAGCGTGTGGGCCACCCGTATAGACCACACAACCATTATATTACGATCATGTTCCCCGAAACCCTAGGTTTTCGCTTCTCAAACAGCCGTGTCACATTTGTAGGTTGAAATTTTGAAATGCCACATATGCACAGCCTCTCACACGACTTAGCCACACGGTCGTGTGCCCCATCCGTACGACCATGTGTCACCTAAAACTTAAAACTTACAGTTTGACCATCTAAACTAGTTTTAGTAAACTAAATTATGCGATTAAGTCCCTGATATTATGAAGTATGTTAGATTCCCTGATTGATCGAGTTAATGTGGTATTGATTTGCTTTTATATATACTTGCATGAGTTATGAACAATATATGTTACTATTGTATCTAAATACTTGCGACCGTATGAACGACATACCTTATATTACTGTTAATCTGAATTCAGGAAAAACATGATTTTGCCACTAATTTGCCATGTGGCAGTACACTAAATGTTACCATATGTGATTTGTATTAAATTTGCTACATTGTATTGCATGCGATGGGATGATATGATTGTAGAAAGTATTGGTAGTTTATCTGCATTTATTTTTGCTGTGTACCCACAGCCATAGGCAGATTCCATCCGTGACAGTCTTGTTGTGTACCCACAACCATAGCAAATTTCACCTGCGATGTTTTGCTGTGCATTCATAACCCTTTGACAACTATCATCTGCAAGCAAGTTGTGCTTCCACGACCATTGACAGATTTCATATGCAATACTTTGCTGTATACCCTCAACCATATGCAGATTTCATTTATGGCACTTTGTTGTGTGTTCATAGTCATTGGTAGTAAAATTACAAACTATTGGTGGTTAATATCCACATTTTGGTGTGTTGGCGGTTGGAGTTTTGAGGAACTCCTATTGTGGTGCACAGTGGTGAGGTAAGATATATTCTGTTTAAAATTGAAACTGTATGGCATCACTTAAAACATGTGCATACAACTCTGGAAAAAATATGTTATGATACATATGCATGAATACATATGTATATATGTGTGTGGATATGATTATTGTTGGCAAGTATGTGAATTTAATTATTCTGAAAATTGTTATTGTGAGTTCATATATAATAATGATGGTTGCGTTGTAAAACTGATACTATGAACTGAATTGCTATCTATGATTATTTTATGCAATGTTAATTAATGTGTTTTAATAATTGTCGCATTGATTTTATTGTAAATGGATTCACATTTATCGTCATAGCTCAATCCACCTTAAATCTTCATCCTTACACATAACCCACTAGATTAGGACGCGGACGTGGCATCCGAAGGGTCTCGAATCAGAATGATTTATTTTATTAAAGTATTTTAAGATTATTATTTTTACTTAAAAACTTTATTATTTTATTTTGAACTGTGGCATGGGACTTATGATTTGGGTTTGTTTTTACTTTGCATGACACTTATTTTAAATTTTTAGGACATCATGTTATGATTGATAATTAGTATGCATGAACCACGATTTTTATTAAAAAAACTATATATTACTTACCACTGCTAAATTACAACCAAATTTTAAGAATTAATAGAATGATATTTAACTAAGTTTTCTACTAAGTTAAAAAAAAAATTTAAAACGACTGTTTCCAAAACTTCGGCAGCTCTCTAGGTCACTTCAGTGACTAATGTAATATTCCGAATTCAGGTCTAACGTCTAGGCTAGGTTAGGGAGGTTACAAATTCTTTATAGAAATTGATGTTTTTGTTATAATTCGCTCAATGCTCAGTGGACTGTTTCCATCAGTGCAAAACGTTGACAGTCATTGAGCTTCATTGTATCCTCAATGTTTAATTTCCAATAACTCTTTTGCACACCATAAAATAGGTGGAGACGAATAGAACCTTAAAGAAAGTGACATTAATACATACTTGAAGTCTTCCTTAATTTCTCATAAGTTTATTTTTATCTCTACACACCAATATAGATTGATCCCAAATTATTTCCGAAAAGGAAAATAACAAGGCCAAAGGAATCTAGAGAGAGAGAGGCAACTAATCAAGCTACCAGTCACGCAAGCATCAATTAGGTTAGAGAAATGAGAGAGAGAGATAAGGTTCAAGAGAAAGAAGAGTTGTCATAAGTATTCTAAAATTATTATTTATAAATTTAAATTAATTTTGAAAAGCTATATCAATGGAATATTTGAATGGATAAATATTTAAATTTATTAATTTTTTAAAAACAAAAAAAATTAATTTAATGCTTATGAACCTTATGTATTGACGTGATAGGTGATGTGGTGGCTAATATGGAAATTAAAGTGAAAAAGTATTGACGTGGAGGACTTAATTATTTTTTATTATTTTATGATGGTTTAATTGATTTTTAATTATTTTAAAAGGGCTTAATTGATTTAGGGATTATATAAAATTCTCAAAAAATTATAAAAGAAGTAGTAATCTTAATTTTTTTATAACATTTAATACTTTTTAATAACTTATATACTTTTTATAATTTTCTAAAAAAAATATAATATTTTAGTAATTTAATTTTTAAAACTTTTTAATAAAAATTACCACTCATTTTTGTTTCCCACGCATACAACCCTACATCATATTGTAAACCATTTTTATCAATATCTCCCGATCACCTCTCCTTAACCAAAATCATTACTCATTATTCACCTTAAACCGCCAAATACTAAATCTATTATCTCTCAAATCCTTTACCCGACACCCCATTTAAATTTGATTACCATCATACTTCATACTCTCCATTAAAATCTAATTCAAACATTGAAAATAATAAATATCCTATAATTTTCTTATATATATTTTTTAGTTTTTATATCTTTTTATACTTTTAATAAATTTTTATAACTTTTTTTATTAATTTTTATCATTTTAATTATTCTTATATAATTTTCTATAATTTCTAAAATATTTTAATAATTTTTATAAATTTTGAGAATTTTTATATAATATCTAAAATTAAATTAAGTTTCCTAAAATAATTAACAAAAAAATTAAATTAAATCATAAAATAATACAAAAAAATCAATTAAACCCTCCACATAGGCATTTTTCCACATCACCCACCACGTCATCAAAATTTTCATGTCAACTGCCACATCACTTGTTACATCACGTATTATGTCAACACTTAATGTTCTGTCAGGAGTCCTAACAGAAGTGATAATTTGACGGGCCCAATTAATTATTATTTTTGAATTAATGGTGCAATTGATTGCATTCTTCAACTGGGGACCTAATTTATTTTCAAAGGACTTAGTACTTTAGCCTTAAGTTTTTTTTAGAAGTATTTGATTAAAACTTAATCGGTGGTTTGGTTTAAATAAACAAGTCATTTTTTTTTGTTTTTTAAAAAATGAAAATTATTAAAAAAAAACATATTTAGTTGAAAACTTTTAAAATATTTTAAAATATATATATTTCACTTTGATTGTTTTTACTAAAAATATTTTATAAAACCAAGATAATTGTAAAATTAAATTTTTTTCAACAAATTTTAAATATCAAATCTCTTACTCTGAATCCAGCAATTATTTTATTTTATTTTATTTCTCATGTGTCTATTATAGAACAATAGATACTAATAATGGTTTCATATTTTTATTATTGAAAACAATTTTTATTTTTATTTGCCAAACATGATTTTTCAAATTCTAAGAAATAAAACTAAATTATTTTTAAAATAAAAAAATATTTTTAGAAGGCAAATGATGCATAATTTTTTTAATTAATCAGTTAATAATCAATTAGATTTTTTTGGGTGAATGGAATCCATTACAAGAAATTACTTAAAAATACATCCAATCCCTTTTAGGGACGTTTTAAAAAGTTGAGTATTACCATTATTACCAACAGACATTTTGGCTAGCCTATCAATTTCTTTATTATAATCTTTGGAAGTGTACTGAATCGACCATTTCACCAATTTCGCCATGCGTATTTTGATTCTACTAACTAAAGCGGAATTCAAAACCTTTGAAGTGCTCCCCTAAGCAGTTTATACCGCTTTTTGACTGTCTAATAAGATAAAGATCCTATCAAATCCTCTATTAATAGCAATCGCAAAGCCTTTCAAAATATCCCATAATTCAGCATCTAAAATTGAACAAATTCCCACAAATCGGTTATACCCAAGAATCCATCTATCGTATCTATCCGTAGAATTCCCTTAACTGTAGCAAAACCAAAATCCTCTTTTACAACACCATCAGAGTTTAATTGAATCCAATTCCCTAACATTGGTGAAGCTGATAAGGGAACCTGCAAGTTGGAAACATTTACCTTAAGAGAAGAGGTATATTGTTTAATATTGTTTAGCCCAACTATATGAAACTTTAATTAAATCCTCAATACTCTACATTATTCCATGAAAGACAAATAGGTTCTGGTTCTTCCAAATACACCAAGTTACCATTCCAAAGAAACATTGCCAATCTACCTCTTCTAGTTGAAACCTAAGATTATTCTGTAGATTAGCTATTACCCAATCATGCAAGTTTCCTGAGAAAAATGAGTTAAGCTTGTCTACTGGTATAATCTGTGTCCATATATTCTTAGTTGTGGGACAATCTCGAATGGTGTGAAGGATGTCTTCATAACCATTACCATAAAGGCCACAAGAACCATCCAGCCCAATCTCCCTTTTCATACGCTCCGAATTAATAATGAGACATTTGAGAATGAGCCAAATAAAGTATCTAACCCTCTGAGGACCTTGAAACTTCCAAGGGAATTGCCAAATGATATTCTTAGGATTGCATGACCCCTCCCAAATTTGCTGAGCTCTTGATTGAAAAGGATCCGTTTGAGGATCAAATCCAAATGATTCTATCCAATTTGGCTTCCAACTGAGATGGAGCAACACCCATTATGTGCCTAACCAAATCCTTCGACACCCATAAACAAAATGAGTCTAAACTCCAAGCACCATTCTCCGTAACCATTTCACTGAGCATGTTATCTCTTTCCATATTCAAATGGGAAAGGATATGATTTGCCAGAGGACCATAATTCAGGATCTAAGGATCACACCAACAATTAATTAATTTACCATCCCATACAGACCATAAAAGGTTTTCTTTGACAAGTGGCCAAGCTTTAGAAAGACTTATCCAAAAGAAAGAGCATCGCCCCCGATGTAATGACTCAGGTAATCCATTAGGAACTTTATACTTTGACTTGAGAAGCCGGACCCATAATGCATTTGAGTTGGATACAACATTGAACCCAGGCTTCATTAAAAAAACGCATTCTGATCTTCTAACCACATAAACCTAAGGTCTCTACAAGATCGTGGCTGAAAAATAAATTCCCAACTAACAAGCGCTATCTTCCTTTCCCCTCTCGACGAACCTCACATGAACTGTCTAACCAATTGTTCAATCTCCTCACATAAACCTTTAGGGATCATTATCGGTTGCATGAAATAACTTGGTATCATTAACAAAATTGACTGAGCTAAGATGGCTCTACCAGTTAAAGATAATTTCCTAGCCTTCCAATTTTGCAATTTATTGCTAACCCGATCAACAATGAACTTTAAAGTACTATTAGTCACTTTCTCATTAAAGAGAGGAACTCCCAAATATAAACCAAGATTATGTACCCTTCTGAAACCCAGAATATCACTAAGGTGCCTCATTGCCTCTTCACTCACTCATTTAGAGAAGAAAATGTTAGGTTTCCTCACATTCAGCCGATGACTGGAATAAGTACAAAAATCTTTTAGAATATCGCTTAGCAACCTAGCTTGATTCTCTTCTACTTTCTCAAAAATGATAAGGTCATCAGAAAAAACAAATGAGAGATGACTAGACCTATACATCTTAGATGGATAGGTTGCAACTAATCATCTTGAATTATCGAATGAATGTTGTAACCAATCCACTTTACACACAGGACAAATAAATTCGAGGATAATAGGCACCCCTAACGGATAACCCTAGTCGGTTAGAACTTTGGAGATGGAACACTATTCCAAAGTATTTGCATAGTAAAATTAGAGATAGCAATCATAATAACATTTCTTAAGAGATTAGGAATATCTACAAGTTTAAGAGACGCATCAATAAGTTCTTAGTGAACATGATCATAGGCGTTCGCTAAATCAATCTTGATTGCCATTCAATTCCTAATATTCTATTTGCATCTCATAGAGTGGATGACTTCTTGTGTAACAATGATATTATCAGTGATGTTATGCCCTGCTATAAACTCCGCTTGTTCCTGAGCATTGATCTTAGGAAAAACTGCCTTAAAATGATTGGCAATAAGCTTCATAATCAACTTATATAAGACAAAGCATAAACTAATAGACCTAAACTGGGAAAATTTTTCTAGGGCATGGACCTTGGGTTAAAACACAATCAAAGTATTGTTCAAACGGGGTCAATAATTTCCCTATCGAAAATCTATTTAATCCAACCACAAACTGAACTACCAATGTGATCCCACTGACTCTGAAAAAAGAGCATGAAAACCATCACTTCTAGGGGTTTTCAAAGGTTCTATATAAAAAAGAACACCCTTAATCTCCTCATTTGTAACAACCTTACCTAAGAAATGAGCATCCTTCTGAGACATTTTAAGAAAAGAGTTAGGAGGTAATCCCAACATAGGTTACGATTGCTCATCATAAAGCTTTTGAAAAAAAAAATTGATCGCCTTAATCTGAAGGGCGTCATCATCATAAACCCACACCCTAGGTCATTTTCAAGGTCAAATCTTATTTTGTTTTTTACGCTGAAGTGTGCGTCTATGGAAGAACTTTGTATTTTGATCTCTTATATGAAGCCAATTGCACCTATCTTTCTGTTTCCATAAAAGTTTCTCATGATGGAGGATGTTTTATAAGTCTTCATTAACCTTCATTTCAGCACTGATCAATACTTCTGACTTCAACTTTTCCAACGCCTTCTAAATACTAGATAATTCTTACAACAAATTTTTTTTATGGGCACCAAAATGGTCGTAAATGTTCCTATTCCATTGCTTTATTTTATTTAGAACTACTAAATAGAAAACCCTATATTACTGTTAAAACTCCAAAAGTGTTGTACAAATTTAGAGAAACCCGAGTGCTCAACCCAACCAACAAGAAACTTGAAAGGCCTACCTTTATTCATATTCGAATCATGCCTTAAAGAAAGGAAGAGAGGCCGATGATCCAATTTGAGCCTAGGAAGATGGGTCACCGAACAACTCAAAAAATTCATAATCCATGCATCATTACAAATGGCTCTGTCAAGCCTCTTAAGGATTCTAGCTCTCTACCAAGTAAAGGTTGAACCTTTGAATATTAAATCATGAAACTTATGGAATCAACAAAATTACCAAAAGCTGAACACCTTTTCTCTTCTCTTTGCCCTCCCCTCTTTTTGCTAGGAGAAAGAATGGTGTTGAAATCCCCTATCGCCACCCATGGAACAAACATAGTTGGTATCACCTGAATTGAGATCCTCCTATAGAAGTTTTCTCTTTTGCTTATCTAGGCTTCTATAAACAAAAGAAACTAATAATGGCCTTTGGAAGGAGTTATCTAAAACCCGAATTAGAACAAATTGAGGGTGACAACAAACCACTTCAACTCTAATAGAATCCTTTCACCCAATCCAAATACCTCAGGAAAAACTAATAGCCTCAACCTCATGGGAATACTAAAAATAAAGGTTAGCAATAATCTCATCAACTTTACCACCACTGACTCTCGTCTCAAGCAACCCCACAATATCTGGCTTAAATTCTCGATTATACTTTTGAAAAATCTAGAAAAACTTTCTATTGGCACATCCCTGGTAATTCCAAGATAAAATAGATAAATTCATAAAATCAGAAAATAAAGGAAAGACAGCTAACCTCTACTGATTAGAATAAGTCCCAACATTCCGTTGCTTGCTAACCGAAGCCAATACAATCTTGTTAGACGCTATATCAATTTGGAAATTAATAAGCACCAACATATAGTTCATTGATTTTGAAAGAGAAACTATAGAATTTTTAACAGTGTTAAAATGCTCCCTACAATCTTGTATGATTTTATTATGTACCATTCCTTTCCTACCAACAACACCTTTCCTAATTGTACCACATATTTTAGAATTTAAACTCCAGATTCAAAAATTAGTGAGTCACCAACCTCTAAAGAAATAGTAGCATTCGACCCAATATTATCTTTAAATACCACTGTCGAGTGCTTCGAGAGGTCAAAGCGCATTTGAATTTAAAGTAATCCTTATTTCAGTCGGACTTTCAAATGTTTGATTAAAATGAGAAGTTGTATTTAAAAGAAAACTAGCTGAATTGTTAGGCCATTTTCCACAACTTTCCAAAATAATTCCAGTTTGTTTCGATGCTATAGATTTATTAAAAGGCAGCTTATTCATGCCAACCCTTAATGTCACAGGTTGTAGTTCAAAGCCCGTGAACACTACACCAAATGCATTCGATGGAGGTCTATTGTGTAGATGGGGATCATTTAGCCTGAAAAATTGGCCCAATTTGGTAACCTATTGGAGAAGCCTATTAGATTGAAGATGAAGATATGACAACTTAGGCTTTTTGTTGTTCTTTGTAAGTTTCTTTTGGCATAAATTGCTTCCGCTCTACAAATTGGTGCCTTGGAGGAGTTCTTAAGGAATCATCACTTGAGTAAAGACTGGCTTAGGCAAGTTTGGACGAACGTATCGCCTAAGGCCGTACGGATTGCGAGATGAAAGATTTAGCCCCGTGAAAATTGGTATCAGAGCTATTGGTTTGAAGGCACCTTTGGGATGTTGAAAGAAGAGTTCGAACAAAAATGGGCCAAAAAATCTTTGAGGGTGATGCTATTAGCGGTAGAGAAACGTGTGGGTAATCTCGAGGGATCCATGGAAGACGTAAATGAGGCACTCGATAGGGTCGAGGATCGCATAGACAACTGGAAAGAGTATTCCAGAAGCTATGTAAAGATGTCCCTTGATTCCACCATGGATAAGGTAAACGAGTTGTTTAATTCACACAAAGATAAGCTATCAGATATGAGCGATGCTCTCGAGGCCATGATGATTGTAACACCCCTATCCCGTATCCGTCATCGAATTAGGGTTATGAGGCATTACCAGACAAAACATAGTTCATCACTATCATTTATTAAAATTCATACACGAAATTATAATGACTTCTTTACAATAGTTATCAAATTCAAACAACATCCATTCCCTCATTAATATATTTCAAATTCATATATATATAAAGCACATAACCAATTAATTCAAACAGGCCTTATTAATCATATCACAAATACGAACCATTTGATATACCTATGCACTTTCACATAACAAGTTAAACAAATTATATTATACCATTTATTAGTTATCAAAATATGATTCATTAGCAAACATTAACAAATGTTGAAATATAGTCTTTATACATTACCAAATATCAAAATCTCATGCTTATAAAAATGAACCAAATACCATAGCCGAATATAAATGTGCATTATATATATGTATATCATAATTTATCTCACCTAATGATCAAAGCAATTTTCATCATTTACAAAACAACTTACAAGGCAATTTATACATCAAAACATAGGTCATTAACAAGCCACACCAAATATCCAAATTCACATGACATAGCATAGTTATCACATAGCAAATAGAAACACATACCAATATTAACCTTTAACCAAACAACTAACTACATAAATATATCCAATTTCCAAATCACAAGGTAGATTATAGACATCATCTATTATTTATCAATGCACAAAATAAGCTAATTTAAATAGTCAAAGTACTTCCAATAATTACATAGCATTGGAATACCTAAATCATAATCAAACATAATTCATCTCATATATCGAGCATACATTAAGAAATCCTTTAGTACAATTTCATGCCTTTAACTAGATATTAAACATACCATTTTCATTTGCTAAGCACCAAGTCAAACTGTCATGTCCCAAATTTAAGGTTGTCGGAATAGTAGTTTCGTAACCACAAATCCGATGAGGAAAAAAAATATTTTTCTTATATTTTTATGGTCTACGATTTCACAAAATTATTTTGTGAAAATTTCGTTCGAAAATTTCAACGTTTGGGCACTCAATTTAGTCAAAAGAACTAAATTGTAAAAAGTGCAAAAGTTGAGTTCTACATGTTAGAGGTGTCCAATTGTTATGAAAATTTAAATTGGAGGTCCTTATATGATAATTAGACCATTGGTTAAGTTGTTAGACAAAAATGAACATGAAATAAGTGAAATAGAAAATTTTTAAGTTAGGGGCAATTTGGTAATCTAGTAATTAAAATGAATTAAAAGGGAAAAAGATGGCAAATTGTGCTCATCTTCTTCATTAGGCCGAATTTAGCAAGGGGAGAAGCCATAGTTAGGGTTTTCAAGCTTCCAAGCTCCATAGTAAGTGATCCCAAGCCCTGTTTTAATGTTCTTTACGTTTTTAGAGTCCCGATAGCTTAATTTAGCTTATTCTAGCAATAATTTAACCTAGGGTTTATATTTGGAAAAATACCCATAGGTGAAAAGTGTTTATTTTGATGTTTTATGGTAGAATTTGAAGCTAGAAATTATGTTAAACAACTTTTGCTAGTCGATTTTAAGCGAAAACGAGTAAGTTGACATAATCGGTAAAAATCCCTAATATACACAAGTAAGTGTTAGAGTGAGAATTTGATGTTGTCATAGAAGAGAAAAATGTTCAGAATGTTATAAAACATAAGAATATGAGATGAAATTTAATTTTCGAGCCTTGGGGAAAAATGTAATTATGTAAAAGTTTAGGGGTAAAATCATAATTTTGACAAAGTTAGAGTCGAGGGCTGTTTTGATGAATGTGAGTATTAAATAAGTTAAATTTGGTTTTTTAGATCAAGAAGAACGAAACTCGAGGTTAGACAAAGGGAAGAATAAAGTTGAAGACTAAGTTGATGAATTGGGCTATAGTTGGGACCGAGGTAAGTTTACGGTAAATAAATGCAATATTTCAATAATTATTATTAATGCTGCTATTTTCCAGCAACTATGAATTTATTTCATGAATTTATTTGATGATGACCCAAGCATGAAATGATAGAGAATTAAAATTAAAAAGTCTCGTTGATACATAAGGATGGTACTGGATACGAATGTCATGACATTTGGGTAAAGAGGTCCCATGTAAGACCATGTCTGGGACATGGCATTGGCACCAAGATGAGAGGTCCCATGTAAGATCATATCTGGGACATGGCATTGACACCGAGATGAGAGGTCCCATGTAAGACCATGTCTGGGACATGGCGTTGGCACCGAGATGAGAGGTCTCATGTAAGACCATGTCTGGGACATGGCGTTGGCACTGAGATGAGAGGTCCCCCGTAAGACCATGTCTGGGACATGGCATGGGCACCGACATGAGAACATCCCATGTAAGACCATGTCTGGGACATGACTTTGGCATGTTATGATCAGAAGAGACTCAAGTATCCTTATTGTTCCAATGTAGCTCAACGGGCTAGTAACCGAATCATGTACATGAAAGTTCAGTTAAGAGCAAAAATGGCAAGCTCATGTGAGTTATAAGAGTTAAGAATTTATTATATTGACAATTGATATTCAACGATGCAGCAAGAGAAGAGTAAGTTATGCACACAAGTATACTAAGTAAACAAGCAAGAGAACTAGAATGAAATTAACTAAAGAGTAAACTAGAGATATAGATACTTGAGTAAATTTATTTGTGTTTAATGTTGCTATTTATTTGCTAGTAAACTTACTAAGCTTTATGCTTACTTCTTTTATTTTTCTTTCTCTTATAGTATTGTAAAGCTACTTCAAGGATCCTAAGAAGTCAGAGATCGTCCACACTATCAACCACAACTGCTCGGTATTTTATGATGAAACACGTTTGAGTTATGGCATGTATAGGGGCTTAGTTATTTTGCATGTTTGCAATTATGATTTTGCTAAAGAATGAGGTGTAAGTATTTGATGATGAATAATTATTAAAAATGGTTAAGTATGAAGGTGTTTGTTGTTATAAGAGTCTAGGTGATAAATTATGCATGGAAATCATGAAATGGGTAAAATTTTGTAGAGAAACAGAATTCAGGCAGCACAGTGACGTGACTTTGAAAAATCACCTAGGATGGTATAAAATGAATTATAGGGTGAATGATATATGGAATTAAATCTTGTTGAATCTATTTTCATGGAAAAATAATGGTTTAGCAAAAGAAATTTTATATTTTGAGATATGTGAATTTTAGTGAGACAGGGTCAGATCTGTTTTTGGAGTCCCCTATTCTGAGTTTAGAAAATCATTAAAAATTATAAAAAGAATTTTATGAGTTATAGTTTATATTCTTAGATTCCTTAATGAGTCTATTTTCTGTAGAAACAAGTAGGAACACCATATGAAAATCCTATAATGAGAAAATTTATTTTCAGTAACAAGAGGTCAAAACAGTCGAATGGTGAAACAGGGGAGACTTTAACTATTAAACTGTACTAATTGGATGAACAAAAATTTCTAAAAATTTTATGGTAGGAATATATATGAGTCTAGTTTTAGGGAAAATTTACGGAATTAAATTTTGAGTCCCGTAGCTCGATTTATAATCAATTTAGTAACTGTTGAGCGATTGGACAGATTTGCTGTAAATAGTGAAATTAATTTTCAGAACAAGTTTTTATGCTCCGAATTAGTAAGATAAGCTAGGTAATGCCTCGTGCTTGACTCCGGAAACGGTCTCGGGTAAGGGGTGTTACACAAAATTTACATATTCACACCCAATTCATGCGCAATTTACCATAATTTCATTAACCATTTTCAGACACAAAATACAATTTATAGTATATCCAAATTGTATGCTCAATAACCAATCCAAGCTGCCTATACCAAGCCATTTAACTTTATCTATTCGGTCATCAATACAACCTCCAAAAAAATCAAACCAATTTCACAACTCACATCAAAGCTAATTATACCATTTCAAAGCCTAATACAAACATCAAAATGTCACTTTATAAGTATCCATATAAATGACTAAACATACCTAAATCATATACTTTATTTACCATATAAAATCGTACCTAAATAACCGATGCTCGATCAGTATATATATTCATCATTTACCTCATTACTTAAACCAAAACATATAGCCATGAAACATATAACCATGAAACATACTTCCCAAAATGAACTTTTACCATAACCGAATATATACAAACATTAGCATCATTATCAAGCCATTTTCGCATGGCTACAAATATACAGATCAAAACGAACCATATCGAAACTAGCCTATACATGCCATATGTCGAAAGTACAAACTTTTAAAGTACCGAAATAGCGATCGATAGTGTGACAATGTTCCTAGACGATCCCCGAACTCGAGCTAGCTTTCAAAATCTATAAAACAATGAATAGACACACAAAGTAAGCTTTGAAAGCTTAGTAAGTCGTAAGCAATTAAATTATCATAAGAACATTAATAGTTCAATTCAAATAAGCCAAATTTGATCAATTTCATACACATATAAAATCATCTTACTTATATAATTACATATTACCACATTAAATATTACACTTACCTTGATCTTTCATTAATATATAAACTTCATACGTACCTGAGTCATTTAGCTCAAATTCACATTCGGACTCGTTTTGATATTGCTTGTTGAACCATTCAGAATCGTTAAGGATGCTCGAAAACACATATATCACATACAATGCCATATCCCAGACATGGTCTTACATGTTATCACATATCGATGCCACTATCCCAGACAGGGTCTTACACGTAATCTCATATCGATGCTGATGTCCCAGACATGGTCTTCCACGAAATCATATCTCGAAAATCCTAATGTCATGACATATGTATCCTATACTATTCTTATGGTTCACATGGGGCTTTCGGACGTCATAATTCAATCGATTCAAGCTCAAAACAGGCCATCCCATGCTCAAATAAATTTGGCAATATGTATCAATACATACACTTCAATTCGACTACATATAAGATATAGACATAAATTTAAATTTAACAACATTTAATTACTTATGAACTTACCTTGTACAGAAATGAACGGATCGAAACAACTATTCGACAACTTTCGACTTTCCCCGATCTAACTACAATTTCTTTCTTTCTTGATCTAAATAAATTCAAATTTAACTTATTTAATCACATATCCTTTTAATTTCATCCAAAAACACATAAATGAGAATTTTGCACTTTAGCCCCTAATATTTCACATTTTCTTAATTTAGTCCTTATTTCAAAACAACTTAAAATACATAAAATTTCATCATGATCATGTTAGGCCGAATTTTCCCTAGGTCCCTAACAGCCCACTAATTCCATTTATTTCACATTTTAACCCATCAATTTACAAATTTCATAATTTAATCCTTAATAAGCATTTTTATCAAAAATCACTTAATAAAGCATGATAATCAAACATCAAATATTTATTTTCCATCATCAAACAACAAAAAACTTGAATATTCATCGATGGAATTTCACCAACTCACCATCAAATTCGAAAATTAAAGCATGGGCTAGCTAGAATACAAAGCAACGATCTAAAAAACGTAAAAATTATCAAAAACTGAGCTCAAAACATACCTCAATCAAGACTTCAAAGTGCCAAACCGTAAAACTTCAAAATGTTTTCCTTTTTCTTTGAGTTTCAGCTAAAATAAGATGAACATGCATGATTTTTTTTGTTTTGTTTTATTTATTACATATTAATATACTATTTACTAATTTACCCTTAATGAATAAACCTAAAAATTTATAATGCATGTCCATTGGTGTCCATTAAGACTACCAATGGTCTAATATCATCATAAGGACTTTTAATTTAATTAATCATAGCAATTAAGAATTTTAAACAAATAATATGCACTTTTTATATTTTACGCGATTAAGTCCTTTTATCAAATTAACTAACCAATCTGTAAAATTAAATCACGAAATGTTCACACATATTAAATAACATACTCCAAATACCAAAAATAATATTAAAATAATTTTACAACTTCAGATTTGTGGTTCCGAAACCACTATTTCGATTTAGCTAAAACCAGGTTGTTACAATGATGACTTTGAAGGAGGAAATAATGGCTACGATGAAGGCTTTGAGCACAAGAATAGAGGAGCTCGAGGTAAAGCTGGCCTTGTGTCGAGCAGCCGTGGGGGAAGGAGTGTTAAGTGCAGCACTCAGTAATGAGGATGTCCCGAAGCTGAAAGAGTTTGTGGGGACAAGGTCTGCATGTGATGTGGATAATTTCTTATGGAGGATGGAAAACTACTTCCGTGCCAAAGGCATCGTGGATAATGCGGTTGAGGTAAGCACTACTTCAATGTTTCTTACTGATATTGCACTTTTATGGTGGTGGGGCAGGTCCACAGATAAAAGGCAAGGTGAGATTAGGATGTGACAAGAGTTCTAAAGTGAGTTAAAGGGACAGTTTTACCCAGAATTTGCCGAGGAAGACGGTCGGGTAAAGTTGCAAGGGATAACACAACGGGGCACAGTGGGGGAGTAGGTTCGAGAGTTCAAGGAACTCATACTCCAAGTTTCAGATGTGATTGAAAAAAAAGCATTGCTTACTTTTCAGAATGGGTTGAAGCCGTGGGTCAGACAGGAAGTGGAACAAAGAGGTGTCCAAAAGCTGTCGGTAGCCATGATGGTAGTGGAATTTGTGGTCAAGCTTGGTCTAGGGAAAGACAAGCTTGGGTGTTCCAAGTCCGAGGAAAGGGGCGTATGTGAAAAGGGTCACAAAGAAGATGTTGTTGATGGCAATGGCAACGGCGACAATGGTGGTAATGGAAAACCACGAGTTGAGAAGATGAAACCCAACAAGAAAAGGGACAAGTTGAAATGCTTTCTCTACGACGTTCCACATATATTGAAGAAATGTTTAAAGAAATCCAAGCTTTTTAAGAAAGAGAAGCCGGTGGGTAAGGCCTTGGGATTTGGTTCGAGCACAAGAGGTGTCAAAGCCAATGGGGTCGAAAGCGAGAAGAAGCTAATGGAGTGCTTTTTATGTCATGGCCCGTATAGGTTGCGAAAGTGTCCGAAGAACTCTATCATCAAAGGTGATGATAGAGCAGACAAGGAGTCTAAGAAGCTTGATTCGAGTAAGGGAAAAGCCAAAGCGAAGAGGGCAAAGAGGAGCAAAAAGAAGCGAGTAAAGTGATTTTTGTGCCGTGGTCCGCATGAGTTGCGGAACTGTCCAAAGCAAGCCGTAGTCAAAGGAAAGGCAACATCTGAGCTTGGTAAGTTATCAGAGGGGCTTCTGCCCAAGGAAGAGGTAGGTTTGTCATCGAACTTAAGGGATAAATTTGTGATGAAAATAGTGAAGCTGGGACCAATGAGGCTCAATTTGAGTGAAGCATTAGAGTTGGCCGAGTCATTGACAAAGCTTCCACTTATGAGAGAGGTGGGTGGTGCATCGGACTTCAACGGAAAAGAAGTGATGCAAGTGGGATAGTTGACTAGAGTAAATGCAACGAGTAGGATGGTTCGAGTTAAGAAGTGACGTAAGTCGAGGCAAAAGTTTCAAAGGAAGGGAAAGGCTAAGGCGTTGAAATGAGACTGAGGTGAATCAATTTAGTGTCATTTGGAAGCCACAACGAGTGGGAAGAATGTCACAGACCGTAGTTGAAAGCCCGCGACCATCGCACCAAATGCATCCGATGGAGGTCTATTGTATAGATGGGGATCATTTGGCCCGCAATAACTAGCCTGATTCGATAACTTGCTGCAGAAGTCTGGTTGTCCCGATAATGAAGATATGGCAACTTAGGCTATTTTGGTAATTAATCTTAGAAGATTGATAGAATCATATCTTGTAAAGATTAGATTAGATTTGATAAGACATATCTTGTAAATCCCTAAAATCAAAGGATATAATTAATCTCATCTGTCGATGTAAATGTATCTTGACCGTCGATTTTGAGGGAGCTCAACTATAAATAGAGAGTCTCCCCCTCATTTGTACTCACTCCATTCATTGTTTCATTATTCTTTGTGAATAAGAGAATATTGAGAGCATTTACTCAAGTGCCTTGTGTGCGCTCTTTCTGTTGTTCTTTGTAAGCTTCTTTTGGCATAAATTGTTTCTGTAACACCCCTTACTTGTATTCAACACCGGAATAGGGTACGAGGCATTACTAGAACACATACACTTGTAAACATATTTAACCGAGTTATAAAAATTCATCTAAATTAAAACTTTCAAATTATTAACATGCTTTTAAAATTCTTCATAATATATCCTCAAAATATTATATTCATAATAAATAGGACCTACAAGACCCGATACATATTCATGCTGTTTACAAGTCTTAATAATTCAATGCTTCATTTCCATTTCATTCAATTCACAAATTTCTCATGTTCACAATTCAAATCATTAAGTTCAATTTTAATACGTATTTACCATTTAACTCAACCTTTATCGATTGTACCATTCATTTACACATTTATGAGATTCTCAATTTTGCAATGAAAATATCAATTTAGCTTAAATAACAACATCAATTCAACTCATCATCCTAGTATAAATTCACTACCTAAGGTAACACCCCTTACCCGTGTTCCTTGCAGGAATAGAGTATGAGGTATTAATAGAACTCAACACTTATAATTTTTTTATAAAAATTTCGGCAGCATTTCTTCTTATTTTTACATAAAACCCCCTGCAAATTTTCAAAGTCAATTTCAAACAACTTCAATATTTCCAACCAATTACAGTTATATGTTCAGACATAATTTATCCATTAATAAACACCAACATATTAAACTGAACAATACTGAATATATACATATTTATACCACATTACATAAAGTCATCTATACATGCCATGTTTCCAAAGTATTAATTGCAAAATACCCAAAAAGTTGATGATAGTGTGGATGATTATCTAACGTTGTCCAAGTTCCGAACTGATTGATGCCACTATAATCAAGGGAAAATAAAAACGAGTAAGCATATAGCTTAGTAAGTAAACATATGACCAATAAATAAATTCCTGACATGATTACATAGTAACATAATTTTAATCACACATAAATTTCATTGTTTGTTCAATTTCCAACAAGCTATTTTTCTGTGTCACGGTCACTAATTTATTTTTATCTGGAGCTACATGGCTCCAAATTAAGTTCCGTAGCTCCAAATTATGTTCCGTAAATTTTTCCCGAAACTAGATTCATATAAATTTCCACCATAAAATTTTCAGAATTTTTGGTTTGGCCAATTAGTACAGTTTATTCTCTAAAGATTCCCCTGTTTCACTGCTCGACAGTTCTGACCTCTCCTTACTAAAATTTACTTAACTCCCTGTACAGAATTGAAACAATGTTACCATTTGTTTATATTAAAAATAGACTCATTAAGGAATCCAAACATATAAATTTTAGGCCATAATTAATTGTTTACAATTTATGGTGATTTTCCAAAGTTGGAACAGGGGATTTCGAAATCAATTCAACCCTGTCTCAATAAAAATTCAAATATCCCCAAATATACAACTCGTTTTCTTGCTCTATTTCTTTCATATGAAAATAAACTCATCCAACTTCAATTTCATATATTATTCAACCTCTAATTCATTTTCTACCATTTATGGTGATTTTTCAAAGTTTCCCAACTGTTATTATTCAAAACAGTTTTGTATTTAAATTGTTCTTTTGTATTTTTTATATTTCCTCCCATCTTACATATGGGTTGATTAAGTATCAAACCTAATATTCCTCCCATAAACTTGTCCACCATATATAAATATTCACCTTTCCAATTTCCTCGTTGAACACTCGAAATGTTATCCGTTATTAGTGGATTCAGCACTTAGCAACCACCAATGAGTCGGGGAATCAGCACTTAGCAACCCCTTTCACATTTAAGATACGGTGGGATCAGCACTTAGCAACCACCAGTGATTCGGGGAATCAGCACTTAGCAACCCCTTTCACATTTAAGATACGGTGGAATCAACACTTAGCAACCACCAATGAGTCGGGGAATCAGCACTTAGCAACCCCTTTCACATTTAAGATACAGTGGAATCAGCACTTAGCAACCACCAATGAATCGGGGAATCAGCACTTAGCAACCCCTTGGGGGAATCAACACTTAGCAACCCCCTTTATATTCAATGTAATCCAGCCTATTCCGAGTGTTCAATCGGAAACCGTGTTTTTCAACACTTTACCACCTTTCCCAACTTAACCACACTTTTAGAATTTTTGCCAAATATTTATTCTATGTTCAAATAAATATCAACATATATCAAATAATATAAAAAATATGCATTATTTCACATGTTTACTTACCTCGGTGCAAAATATCGTAATTTTGCAATTTACTCCACTATCTTCTCTTTTCCCTGTTTGAGGAGTATTCTCATCTTTCTTGATCTATAATAGTAAATTTAACTCATTTAATGTTCAAATTTAATAAAATAGTCCTCCAACCAAATTTTTGAAAAATTACAATTTTGCCCCCAAACTTTTGAATATTTACACTTTTGTCCCTAAGCTCGGAAATTAAATTTCATATCTTATTCTTATTTTTTACAACATGCTGAACACTTTTCCCTTCTATGGCAACATCAAATTCTCACTCTAACACATACTTTTGAACATTAACTATTTTTACCGATTATGTCAATTTACCCGTTTTCGTTTAAAATCGCTTAGAAAAAGTTGTTTAACATAATTTTTAGCTTCATATTCCACCATAAAACAACAAAATAAAAACTTTTCACCTATGGGTATTTTTCCAAATATAAAGCCTAGGTTAAATTATTGCTAGAATAAGCTAAATTAAGCTACCGAGACTCCAAAAACGTAAAGAACATTAAAAACGGGGCTTAGAATCACTTACTATTGAGCTTGGAAGCTTAAAAACCCTAACTATGGCTTCCCCCTTGCTGATTTCATTCACCATGGAGAAGATGAGCACATTTTGCCATCTTTTTCCCTTTTTAATTCTTTTTATTACTAAATGACTAAAATGCCCCCATTTAAAAAAAATTCTATTTCACCCATTTCTTATGTCTATTTTTTTCCATCAATTAACTAATGGTCTAATTAACATATAAGGACCACCAATTTATAATTTCATAACAATTAGACACTTCTAACATGTAGAACTCAACTTTTGCACTTTTTACAATTTAGTCCTTTTGACTAAATTGAGTGCCCAAACGTTGAAATTTTTGAACGAAATTTTTACGAAATTTTTTCGTGAAATTTTAGATCATAAAAATATAATAATATTTTCCCTCGTCAGATTTGTGGTCCCGAAACCACTGTTCCGACTAGGCCCAAAAACGGGCTGTTACAACTTATCCATTTACTATAATTCTTTTGGGCCCATTTGTCACTTACCATCCTTAATCAAAGTAGGGAACGGTTACGGAAAATTGAGTACTTCACTTCCATTTTGCCATAGTATAACTATGGTCTTGCGTATGATCACTTAGCACTTTTCGAAGCCATAGCCCTGCTATGGTCTTACATGGATCACATTTATCACTTGTCACTGATCAAATAAGTGTAGCTAAAGCTACCACTTGTCACTTGTCACCGATCAGATAAGTGTAGCTAAAGCTACCACTTATCACTTGTCACTTATCACTAATCAGATAACTGTAGCTAAAGCTACCACTTATCACTTGTCACGTATCACTGATCAGATAAGTGTAGCTAAACTACCACTTATCACTTGTCACTGATCAGAAGTACTCAAATCTGACGTTCCGCTAAATTTGATCATTTATTCAGTTTTCGCATTGTTATTTTATTCTTAATTCATCAAAAAATATATCTCATCATACAATATATAATTCATGAAATTAACATGTAATCATTAAATTTCAACCATATAAACTTAATATTTTATTACCTTTTTACACTCGTTTCCTATGCATATCACACAAGAGATAAACATATCATTCGACCATAGTCGCAAGCTAGTGTATTTAAACATAACTCTTTTTGGAACTAACCACATGATAAACCATTTCACTAGAGATTACATAATTTAAACCTTACCACCCTTTTTTTTATGATCACAAGCATATTTCCAATTAGGCACTTACCATTTCAATGCATAACTTATAAATTTAACGTGGCATAATCCAACCACTACTTGGCCAAAGCCTAAGCATGTACACCAAATATGTTGGCTAAATACACATATAGCATAAGCATTATAAGCATGGATGAGCATAACATTTATTCATGTATCACGCTTATCAACATGTGTTAATTCATAAACCATTCATGACATTACTTCATGTCAAATCATATACCGAATATACCATACATACATACTATGAAACTTTATTTTCACACATGAGCTTAAACCATGATCAATAATGCACAATTATAAGCATCATTTCTATTTCATCGTTTATCAATTATAATCAAGCATATGACCAATTATACACAAATCATTCATATATTTTCCCAATTTTCCTCCTCCTTCTCTCCATTCCACATCCTTAATGTGTATAACACATTTAAACAACATTTTCCAAACTATCACTATTTTCCTGTATGTAAATTCAAGTTGTCTATCTGCGTCAAAGTCACTAATTTATTTATATCTCGAGATACAGAGCTCCAAATTAAGATCCGTTAATTTTCCCTGAAACTAAATTCAAGTATCTTTTTACCATAAAATTTTTACAATTTTTGGTTTAGCCAAATAGTACAGTTTATTCTTTAAAGTTTCCCCTATTTCACAGCTCGACAATTTTGACCTCTCTTCACCAAAAATTAATTATCTTATTGTACAGATTTTGGATATTGTTTCCATTTTTTCTCTTGAAAATAGATTCATTGAGGATTCTAAAAATATAGACTTTATCTCATAATTATTTTTTGAACAATTTTTGACAATTTTCCAAAGTCAGAACAGATGATTCCGAACTCATTCTAACTCTGTCTAACTAAACTTCAAATATCTTAAAATATATAACTCTTTTTCTTGCTCTGTTTCTTTTATGTGAAAATAAACTCATTCAGCTTCAATTTCATATATTATTCAGCCTGTAATTAAATTTCCACCATTTTTGGTGAATTTTCAAAGTCACACAGTTGTTGCTATCTAAACTGTTTTGTTGCTAAATGTACTCTTTCATAATTTCATTTTTTCTCACTTTTCTTTTTATCGATCAAGGTCAATTTCTCGTCTTTCTTGATTTATAACAATACATTTAACTTATTTAACACTCACATTATTCAATTTAGTTCAAAAATCACTATTTGGAAAAATTACATTTTCGCTCCTAAACTTTTGATTAATTCCTATTTCATCCCTAGGCTCGAAAAATGAAATTCATGGAATTCAATCCCCTTTTCAAGCCTAAACGAAATTCATATGTATTTATAACAGTTCATAGATTTCACAAAAATCAGAATTTTTCCTTTGAATTTCACAAGTTTATCATTTAGTTCCTAAATCTCAATTTCACCCAAAATCACTTCGTAAAAGTTGTTTATTTACTAACAACCTTTCATTTTCTACCATAAATTTTCAATTTTCAGCATGTTCATCCATGAAACAATTTCCATACCTTGATAACTTTTCAAATAAGTCCTCAAAATAAAAAGAACATGTTATCTCGATATCAAAAATATAAAATTATTAAAAAAACGAGACATGATTACTTACCAATTTATGCCAAGAAAGTCTCTTCTCTCTCTCCTAGGGTTTCCATGTAAATTTTGGGGAAGAAGATGATAGAAAAAGATGATATGTCCATGTAATTAATTATCATCTTTTAATTTCCCCAAATTCCAATTTAGTCCTTTTCTTTTTCTCAAATTCCATGGATGATTCATCCATAAAAATCTACCATCTTTTTATTGATAGTCTATTTACCATATAAGGACCTCTAGTTTTGAATTTCATAACTATTTAACCATTCTAGCTTCTAGAATTCAATTTCTACATTTTATACAAATAGGTCCTTTCCTTAATTAATCACTAAATCGATAAAATTTTCATATCAGTATTTTCATGCAACCTTCCTATCATAATGCAACCCATGTCATAATTTTAAAATAAATTTTTTCTCGTCGGATTTGTGGTCCCGAAACTACTGTTCTGACTAGACCCAAAAATCGAGCTGTTACAGTTTTCACTCTACAAATTAGTGCATTGGAGGAGTTCTTAAGGAATCCTCACTTGAGTAAAGGCTGACATAGGCGAGTTTGGGCGAATGGATCGCCAAAGGTTGCACGGATCGCGAGACAAAAGTGTAGAAATTAGAGTAATTCTCTGTATTTTTATGTCTACTATAGAACATATTACACCTTTATATATACAGACTATTTCTCTAATCTAGGAAACTCTAAGTTAGGAAAGATACTAATATTATGAGATATGATCTTTTAAAATAAGGGATTGTAATAAAAAGAATATTTTCAGAATCCTTTAACTGAAGGGATGGCATATATTTTTATAATTCCTACACTCTCCCTCAAGTTGGAGGATATACATTGTATAATCCTAGCTTGAATAGGAATTTATTGAAAACAGGCTTTGTTAAAGCCTTAGTAAGAATTTCTGCAATCTGTCCTTCTGAAGGAATGTATGAAAGAGTGCCTGTCTTTTTGTTGACTTGGTCAGCAATAAAATGCCTATAAATCTCAACATACTTTGTTCGGTCATGTTGAAATGGGTTCTTGGCATCTGAATTATAGATTGATTAGCACACAAAACTTCAAAGTGATCCTCCTAATTAGCGCCAAGTTCTTTTAATAATTTAAGTAGCCAAATTCCTTCACATATTCCCAAAGCTAGTGCTCTAAATTCAGCTTTAACATTACTTCTTGAAACGACAGATTGTTTTTTACTTCTCCAAGTTGTAAGGTTACCCCAAACAAAAGTGCAGTAGCCACTAGCGGATCTTCTTTCAGTGAGATCTCTGGCCCAACTAGAGTCTGTAGAAATCTTAACAGTTTTGTCTTGTGTCTTCTTAAACATTAAGCCGTGTCCTGGAGTTTTCTTCAAGTACTTGAGAATTTTATTTGCTACTGCCATATGCTCTTCAGTAAGATTAGTCATGTGTTGACTTATCACATTTACAGGAAAGGCTATATCTGGCCTCGTCAATGATAAGTAAATTAGTTTCCTAACTAATCTTTGAAATTCCTCTATGTCTACTAAAGACCCATCTTCTTTGTTAAATCTCAAGTTTGCCTCCATTGGTGTATCAGCTGTCTTACAACAAAAAAAACCAGTTTCTTTGAGTAAATCAAGTACATACTTTCTTTGATTGATCACAAATCCTTCTTTTGATCTTGCCACCTCCATTCCTAGGAAATACCTTAGCTTTCCCAAGTCCTTGGTTTCGAATTCTCTGTTTAACAACTTCTTCAAATTGCTAATCTCTTCCTCATCATCTCCAGTAAGAATTATGTCATCCACGTACACAATTAGGATAGCTTTCTTATTTGTAGAAGTTACCTTGATGAAAAGTGTATGATCGATAAGGTACTGCTGGTAGCCATTTTTTAGAATGGCTTTAGTAAACCTCTCGAACCAAGCTCTGGGTGATTGGTTGAGCTTGTTGAGCTTGCAAACCTTGTTGAGACTTGTTGAGCTTGCAAACCTTGTTGCTACCTTCAACACACTTTAAGCCAGGTGGCAATTTTATATAGACTTCTTCCTCTAGCTTGCTATTAAGAAATGCATTTTTTACATCAAGTTGGTGTAATTTTCAATCGCAATTAACAGCCAAACTTAGGAGTACTCGAACTGTGTTAAGCTTTGCCACAGGTGCAAAAGTTTCTGTGAAATCTATCTCATATGTTTGCGTAAAGCCTCTAGCCACTAGTCTAGCTTTGTATCGTTGGATACTGCCATTGGAGTTATACTTTACAGTAAAGATCCATTTACAGCTAATAGCCTTTTTTCCCTGAGGAAGGTCTGTAACGGTCCAAGTAGCATTTTTCTCTAGTGCACAAATTTCCTCTTCAATAGCCCTTCTCCATTTTGGATCCTTTAGAGCTTCAGCTATGCTTGTGGAAACCTGTTCTTTATCCAAGGTTGCTATAAATACTTGAAAAGAAGGCATCAATAAATTATAACCAGCAAATTTTTCAATAGGATGCTTGGTGCACTGTCTAACCCCTTTTCTAATAGCAATAGGGAAGTCATCTAGAATAGTAGACTCACTGATTTCTTCTTCCATTTCGGCAGCTGGACCCAAATCTAATTCTCGACAAGAATTAGATTGCAAAACAGTCTCAGGGATATGTTTTCTTTTTCTTGTGTAGACATGATGCTGTTTGGGTGATGTTGTTTTTTGAAGCCTTTCAGTAGGAGTAGGTGTATTTTCAGAAAGGGTGTTTAAAGTAGGTGTAAGTGAATTAGTGATAGGTATTACAGAAGAATCAATGGGAGGTATTATAGAAGAATTAATGAGAGTAGTCATGGGTGGCAAATCTGTAGGTAAAGGCGAAAATAGTGGCAATTCTGAAGGTTGAGAATGAAGATTAGAGGGAGATACCTGATGTGGCTGAAAATCACTCTATGGCTTCCTCTGAATTTCAGCCGGAGTGAAATAGGGATCCTGCTCAAAAATGTTATATCCATAGTGGTAAAAAGCCGTTTAGAAAGAGGATGAAAGTATTTATAACCTTTCTTAAGTGATGAATACCCAACCAGTACATATTTTAAAGACTTAAGGTTTAACTTGGACTTATTAGGAGCAATATTTTGGATAAAAATAGTGCAACCTAAAATTTTAAGTGGCAGAATAGAGGAGATAGGCTTAAAATGGGGAAAGTGCTGAAAATATAGATTAAGGTGTTTGAAATTTTAAAACCTTACTAGGCATTCGATTGATTAAATACGTGGCAGTTAATAAGGCTTCCCCCCGCAAATATTTGAGAACATTAATTGTAAACACAAGAGAACAAGTGACTTCAAGGAGGTGCCTATTTTTCCTTTCGGCAATGCCATTTTGCTGTGGGGTTCCAACACAAAACTAAGTTGAACTATACCCTTTTCCTTGAAAAAATCACCCAAAGACCTAGCAAAAAATTCACTGCCATTATCAGATTTAAAGAGCTGGATTTTAGACCCAAATTGAGTGAGAACCATGTTATAAAATTTCACAAAAATACCAGTAGTTTTAGATTTATCTTTCAGCAAATAAGTTCAAGTTATCCTATGTGATCGTCAATGAAAGTGATAAAACACTTACAATTATCAGCATTCTTCACCTGGGAAGGACCCCAAATATCATTATGAATCAAAGCAAAAGGGTGAGAAGGCTTGTATGGAGAAGGAAAATAAGATGATTTAGTATGTTTGGCAAGAGAGCAAACTTTGCAAGAAAAAAAAATTGGCCTTTTATTAATGAATAGAGCGGGAAACAATTTTGCAAGGTATCAAAAACTAGGATGGCCTAAATGAAAGTTCCATAACATAACAATATCAACTTTTTTTTAAAGCAGTGAAAGATTTGGAGATCTTAGTTTTAGGAGAGGAAGGGAGGATGTAGAGGCCATTCTGCAAGTTGGCCTTACCAATCATCTTCTTCGAGTTCAGTGCCTGTAAAGTATGATCAAGATTATTAAAAATTGTGGAACAGTGCAAGTCTTTGGAAATTTTACTTACGAAAATGAGATTGCAAACCAGATTTGGTACAAAGAGAACATTTTTAAGTGCAATTTGTTCATTGAGAACAACAGTGCCATGTCCTTCTATTTTGCATAAGGAACCATTAGCCATTTTAACAGCTTTACCAAAGGTTTGGAATAAAGTACGAAACAAGGCCTTGTTACCAGTCATATGATCCGTAGCACCAGAATCGAGGATCCAATTAGGAGTCAACTGGGAGGAGAAAAATGCTGTAGAAGAAAGGTTACCTTCTGGTTTTTTCATAACCAGATTACCCTCACAAGACCCCTGAAACTTTCCAAACAGTTTTTGAAGTTTAGCAATCTGCTCTTTGGTGAAGCTAGTGACAGATGTGGCAACGACAAGGCTTGATTTATTATCTCGAGAGTTCTTGGACTTCTAGTCTTGAGGCTTACCATGAAGCTTCCAACACTTCTCATTGGAGTGCCTAGGCTTTTTGCAATGATCACACCAAGGTCTCCCCCGTTTGGAAGAGGGAGATGAGTGATGTGTTAGTAAGGCAGATTCTTCAGGAGTGGAATATGGTTCATCAAGCAACATCACACACCTTCGGCTTTCTTCCTTCTTGACCATAGAGAAGGCCTCTTGAAGGGAGGGAAGAGGAGAAATAGCCAGGACCCTGCCACGAACCTCATCTAGGTCATTGTTTAAGCTTTATAGAAATTGAAAAAGCCTTCGTTGAGTGACAATTTGCTGATAAAGAGCAACATCTCTTGGATCTGCCCAATCATGCTGTGCATACAAATCTAATTGCTGCCAAAAAGCGGTAAGGGTATTGTAGTAGAGAGTAATGAGCATGGTTCTTTGCTTAAGGGTGGTTGCCTGATTTTTAACATGATACAATTAGGCAATGTTATTAGTGCTAGAGTAGGTTTCTCGGACTGCACTCCAGATGCTAGCGGCTGTGGTGTAAAGAAGAAAGTTTTTGCTTATACTCGGGGTCATAAAATTAAGAAGCCAAGTCATAACCTAACCATTGTCACGCATCCACTTTGTAAAACCAGTGTCAGGCACAACAGGCTTCTTGATTTTATCAGTAACATAGCTTAATCTTTCTCTGTCCAAGAGAAAAATCTTAACCGATTGGGACCATTCTAGAAAACTGTTTCCATTCAATCGATGACAGGTGATAGTCAAACCAGACGAATCTGATTGAGCATCAGAACCAGAAAAATTTTCTGGATTTGAAGTAGTCTTCGGAGTAGAAGAAGGAGATGTAGAAGAAGAAGTCTCAGACATGGTCTAGGTTAGAAAGAAACCATAACCTACTCTGATACCATGTAGAAATTAGAGTAATTCTCTGTATTTTTATGTCTACTATAGAACATATTACACCTTTATATATACAAACTATTTCTCTAATCTAGGAAACTCTAAGTTAGGAAAGATACTAATATTAAGAGATATGATCCTTTAAAATAAGGGATTGTAATAAAAAGAATATTTTCAGAATCCCTTAACTGAAGGATGGCATATATTTCTATAATTCCTACAGAAAGATTTAGCCCTGTGACATTAGGACCTCTCTTTTGGGCTTGACGCATCATTAGCCCCAAGGTTGCTGGTAATAGGTGGCCCAACATGTGGAAAATCCATTTCGCCAGGTTCCAAGGGTCGATTACTAGTGAAAAAATTTCTAGTTGCTACCCCTATGCTACCCGCTAAGTCCAAATTAAGCCTAGGTGCCTTACCCATCTCAGCCCCTTTCGAATTAGCAACCAAATTAGCGACCCATACCTATAACCTATCCAAATTTCCATGTCCCAACTTGACCACTCTTCTCTCTACCTTTTTCGATTGAAAACCCTCGACCTCTTTCTTTTTAATAGCTTCATTTTCAATCAATTTAAGGAAATCCCCCTTTTTGAACTAAATTCCCAAAAAATCATCCTTTAAATATTTTCTTTCCCCTTTTTCATTAACACCCGAGAATACCGCATTGAATTTAGACTCTTCTTCAACACTTACCAGAATTTTAACTGCCGATTTACGAGATTCTTTTAGATTTTGGCGAGGACGCCTCTCAACCACTATCCAAGGGACAAACTCAATCGTGTCCTCTGCCGAAACACCAACTGTCGAGTTTGCCTCCTTCAATCCCTCACCAACTTAGGCTACCTCTTTGTCACTGCACGAAAATGAGCATAGCTCCTTAACATGGTTGTATTGCCCACATGAGAAACAAAAGACAATAAGGACTCATACTCAATCCTCTATAATTTATCATTAATCATAATCTAAGAGATTAAGAGCTTATCTAAATTAAAGAGTATTACCGTTTAGGCGAACTGTCCCCTCAACCTATTGTCAGTATTGAAATCTAGTTTTGCGACCTTCCCTATCAATCCGCCAATCTTTTTAAGAACCTTTTTGTTATACAGATAACAAAGAAGTCCTGAGAGTCAAATCCATGCCATAAAAATCGTCGGGAAAGGCTGAAGTGGGTTGAAATCCAGTGTCCATGGCTGGACCGTAAGATATTGGCCGAAAACAATCCAAGGTCCCTAGGTAAGAACTTTTTCAAAATCTTATTTGCTTTGAAATTTAACCAAAAAAAAACACATTCTCCACATCCATAAGTTGAAAGGGTTTTGATGGCCACCTATTTTGAATTTCACCCCAAAAGTTTAATCACAGCCGTGGTTTTCATGTCCTTCAAAAGGTAATTTTGAACTCGATCTGAGAAAGCAATCACGAGAATTCCATTTACTGAAGATCTGGGGAAGTCACCTTCTACAAAGTAAAAAAATTTCCCTATCGGCTTCCCTTGTTTCCTACGAGGATTCGACTGAGTTTCTCAGAAGCAAATCTTTCCATGACACAGTAGAGGCTGACATCACGTCTACTGGCATTTCTACAGTATCTAATCCGTTATCCTTAAACTGGACTTTTTTGGTATTACGACCATCTGTCGGACAGGCACCGTCGTCTTCAATGATACTAGAAGTTGACATCGGAAAGCAAGTTTATCTAAAAAAGCTATTCTCTAACAATTGCTTAATTCAAACCAATTTTGTTTTCCATTTAGACATTGATATTTGGTTTTCAACAATTTTAATTAATGTTTAAGGTCTAGTTTTAGAGTAATGCTTGTACTTTGATTCTCATGCTTTTATAATCAAATGAATTTCGGTCTGTGATCGAAAGAGATATTTTAAAATATTCAATTTCGGTTAATTTGATCCAGCTGAGATTAATTAACCCACTAACCCGCTTAATCGATTAAACATATCTGCCTGTTGTTTTAGTAATATATTACATATTCAATACTAAGTCACTTTAGTTATAGTTTATCTAATACTTACCATTTTAATAAGTTGCCGTCTCCCTTAATCAGCCATTAATTTAATTGTAAAATTATAAAAATACTTTTATTAAATTATAATTAATATTATTATGATGACACATGTATTTTTATATTATTTTTATCATTTTTAAATAAAAAATAAAAAATCAAAAATCAAAAATCAAAAATCAAAAATCAAAAATCAAAAATAAAAAATCAAACACATATTAACAATATTAAAATACAAATTTATTATTACTTCACCTATATTTATTATTATATAAATTTTAAAAAGAAAACATTTTAAACATAATTTTTTTTAATCTGCGATAAATCTAATATATATAATTGTTTTGTTATTTTAGTATGTTGTTTTGGGATGATATACGAAATCATGCATTGAAAAGGGGTGAAAATCTAAATTAACCATAGTTAATGGTTTGGTTAATTAATTCACTTAAACGTTGGTTTGATTAACAATTAAAGGTCTTAAAATTTAGATAACTCGATTTATAAAATTTGAGTTTGATTAATGAGAATATCTTTAACTTAATTGACATCAATGTTATCATTTAAATTGACATCAATATTATTGTAGAATGAAATTGTAAAGCTCATGTAATATCTTCCTATGAATATAACTACTTTTAAGGGTTTGGAGATTTAACGAACATAGATTTCGAAGTGTATAAAAAAAATCCATGTTTAATATTTGTATCAAGTACATATACAGACATTGATGAGAAAATAGGACAGTTCTAAATATATGAAAAAAACTTGGAGAAATTGAATATATTCATATTAAACGCATACTCTATAAAAAAATTCACACGATGATCATACACGTGGCATAGTTTGAGATGATGCTGATGTAGAAGTAGAGAAATGCAGAAACAAGGGATATTGTTGTTACCTGTCATTGTTTGAGGGTGAAACAGCTGTTTACTTGGAACATACTCTTATGTATTTTGCTGCGTATGCTTTACTTCACTTCTTTATACACTAATACCCCCCCCTTTCTTTTCTTTCTTACATTTTGCATTTTGAAACAGAACATGATTCTTTCCTCTTTCCACTCTAAATTCTAATATAATAATGCCTTTTTCTGCAAAAGTTGTGTTTTCAGATGCTCTTGTTCCTTAGTATGAAACACCACGGTACTAAAAATATAAAATCTTATTATTTAGGTCTAATTTTGGTTTTAGTCCATCTGCTATTTTAATATTTATGATTTAATTCATTTATTTTAATTTCATCGTTTTTATCTTTTTTTTTTGGTATTGAGTGAAGGTACAAATTTGGAGGAGAAGGAATTACATCAAAAGGGGTTGAACTTTGATCATTGGGTGCCAATAAGGGGGCTTACGTTGTTAGTATGCCCCTCTATTTCTATAATGCGATTAGTTCAAATTGAAAATATTATTAGATGTTACCATTAGTCATGAAGTTGAAATTTTCTTTTTGTTATTTAATTACATAATCAAGTAACGCGAAAAATCAATCATGTACTATTGATAATGAATTTACATGCAATTTGAATGTTTAAGAATGTTTTTTGAAAAACTTTTAGGTCTTCATTTTAATGACAACAATTCTCAAATATTATTAACTTGTATATGTTAATAACATAATAAAAATGGAGATTAAATTATACTAAATTAAACAACAACTAAATTCTAAATTTCACCGTAATTCCTTTTACTAACCTTAATTAACATAAGATTTTCAATTAAAAACTCATTTCCCACACTCTATAAAATTGCCAAAACAACCCTTTTTTTTTCTCTCTATTTTTATTAATTAAACTTTGGTTGAAAGATAAGATTAAAATCTTAAAACTTTGAGATGAGTTTGTGTAAAGGTTACATTTATACAAGTGTTTGCAAAAAAATGACATGAGGTTGTCTCAACCATGACTTTACATTTATGCAACAAATAAAAGAAAAGTTCAAAAGAAACAAGGATGAAAATGCCAAGGAAAAAATCAAGGAGTCTGATCTCCAATGAAAGTATAAATTTTTAATTGCCTGGTAAGGGAAAAGGCAATATATGGTCCCATGGTCAAGTTTAAGAAATCATCCAAGTCCACAGCTTTTTGGCCAGCACAGCTAGTTTAATCATGGCAGCCCATGTTCAAAGATCCTTTGGCACCATCAGTCCTCCTCAAGAATATCAATTTTGTTTTGGTAAAGAAAAGAAATGTATTATTCACAAATGCGGATGAAAAGATTGAAAAAAATAATTTGAATTGATTCATTTTAAATGGGAGATTTTTTTTAGTAGCGGAGATGAGATAATTTTTTGTCGGAATAGGTATCTATTTCTATAGTTCTTTTTTGGGTTTAAATTAGGTATTTATAGTATACAATAATGACTAATTTCCTCGTAGTGTTCATCTCTAAAGAAGTAAACGGTTGGTTATGAAATGTGTTTTATTCTCATGAGTAGATATCAAACTCTCAACCACATGATTAAAGACAGGTGAGACACGGTAGCGGAGCTTAGTAGAGACTCATGGGGCATGGCTTACCCTAAAATGGTAAAATTTTAATTTAGACCCTTTATAATTTATAAAATTTTAAATTAGTTATAGTAAAATTACATTTTAGCCCCCTAAAATAATAATAAAAACCTTTTAAAAACTATAAAAAGATAGGCTATTAAAATGATAAAATTATATTTTTACTATCGTAAAAATGTATAATTTAATTCCGCCTCCTTCAAGAAATTTTTTTGACTTCGCCACTAATGAGTAACTACCATGTCATATCTCATGATTTCTTTTCAAAGGTTGATATATAACAGTTTTGGTATGTACTTGACTTACGAGGATATTGTAATTACTATTTTAACTTTTAAAAGGATGAAAATGCAATTTATATGTTATATGATAAACATTAAAATATGTAGATGAGATATTCATATTATTATTCTTCCATTCTATATATTAAATGTACATTTGAATTATTAGGAATAGCTGATAAATATCAAATGAGGTAGCGAGGCAATTATGAATATATCCTACATAGTTTTAACATTGACGACAAAGAGTGGCAAGGATGAGACTAGAGCATGTAAAAATTTTAACTATTATTCAGTGGTCTAAAATTAAAATAATTTTATTTTGTATATTTTTGTATGATTAATATTTTAATGATCCGATTGTCATATTTTATATTCTGTTTATATATATCATGAATGTCAATTTTAACATAAATTTAAAATTTTAACTATTTGTTTTATGTAAAAATTTCAATTTAGTCCTTGTAATTTAAGATTTAAAAAAGTCAATCTTTTTATTTTTTCAATTTAAAAATCCTAATATAATCATTATTATTATGGGTGGTTTTCATCAAAATTTGTCAACTTAATATGTTTATTTTTGTCAATCATTTGGCATGTCATATGAAAATAGCCTAATGGATATGTCAAGTTGACAAAATTTGATAGAAAATACTAACAATGTTAATGAATAGATTGAGTTTTCAAATAAAAAAAAGGGACTTATTTTTTTATCCTTTAAATATAGGGATTAAATCTCAAATTTTGTCAAAGTATAAAGACTAACAATAATTTTAACCATTAAAATATAAAGGTTAAAACCGTAATTTAACCGCTTTTGTATAAGATATATGAGATCAATATTTGGATTTTACTAGTTCGAACTATTGGTATTATCTGAGTAGTCTTGGATTAAGCTAACTAAACTATAGTCTTATTAATTGCCACATGGGATTGCCTAAGCTAGATTATTAATAAACAAATAGAAAATTAAATTGGAAATTGAAATACATGAGACAAATAATGTTAAAAAAAAAACTTTTGTTTTTGACATGTTCTTCTTTAGCTTAATTTTGAGTTGGATGGATAAGGTAGAATAATAATTTCTAGTCAGTTTAAATAATTAAATCCTGTTGTTGTTTCTTTTGATGTTGTCAAAGACAACATTTTATCTGTCTTGTTAAAGTTACTTTCAGACTATTTTGGGTAACAGATAAACATGCTGCCGGCAATGGAATACAGCTAGTACTAGTGCGCCAAGCTTCTTGGAACATCAGATTCTAAAGATTCTTATTTTGGTATTCCAACCGACCCAAAATTTTTAATTAAAATTTATTTGAATTAAAGTAAATTTTAATTAACTTGGAAATTCACACATCATGATAGTCGTAGTTGTAAAATATTATTTAAATAAAAATAAAAAATACCAAATTTGAGAGAAAAATCTCATTATAATGAAATAAGTTATAATATGACCGTGTTAGAAAATCTTATTAGGTCAATCACCATGCAAAAGAATTTTGATTCATCAAGATGATCTCGTTGAAGTATTGCATGGCTTCAAACCTGTGGACCATACATGATCTATGTATGACTTTCTGCGTCTCACAAGGACTATGTAAATTACTTTTTATGACCCTTATATGACCTCAAAAAGGGAGACTCTTGTTCTCTCAACACAAAAAATACAGAATACCTATTCTTTTTCTTTTAGAAGATCATTTACGATTCTTGACCTTCGATCAAACGGCCATCAACAGTCAAATTAATATTTGATCAGCAACACAACTCTTATAACAAGTACATAATTATACTTTTAGCCATCAACAACCGATATAAAAATAAAACCTTTATGAGGTGATCTTAAAGTTCAAAATTACAACCAACTCCTTTTAACTATTCTAAAAAAAAATCTATTATTAAAAATATAGAATTCAACTATAGTTAATTATTTAAATAACTTTAATTTTACAATTTAAATTTGAGCTTACCTATTTATTCAAGTTGGATTCAAGAAATTTGAATAACGTGAACTACTAAATTTAAAAATTAAAAATTTAATTAATTTTTTAAAATAAAATTGGATTTTACTCCTTTTTCTTAGTATCTAACTGCATATTGATGTGTCACATATCTTCAACCACATCGAACAATTCAAACAAGAATTCATTAGGTATCCAATGTCCAAAAATTGTTGTAAAAAAACACAAAATCTTTTGTTTGTGTTATAAAAACTAGGTGTGTGGCGGCTGTTAGAAACTTAATTAATGGCGGTTAAAACTATGGCATTCCATATTATAACATGAAGTGCAAAATGTTTAAACTAAATAACTTATACTGCAAAAAGAAAAAAAAGTTCGGAAAATGGAGTTCTATAGGATCCTTTCAGCTACCTTGTTGTCTCTGCTGTTTCTTACATGCAATGGTGATTGATTTTTCTAGGAATAATTTCATTATAGTGTTAATTACACCAGATATCTCCAAACTCTGGTTTTGGTTTTAAATTAGTGCCAAATTTTAATATGTTTTAATTGAGTATTCAAAGCATCAATATTCTATCAATCGAAATAATCTTTCAACTTAGTTGTCAATTTAAGCATTTAATGCTAGTTAAACACATTAGACCCAATTTGGCTATACAAGCATGCACGCGTTTTAGATATACTCCATATAAGATTTGAGCTGGTGTTAAACGCTCAATCTAATGGCTAGTATGATGGAAGAACCCGGTTGATACTTTCAGGACTCAATTAGAATATTTTGAAGTTTAATGACCAGTTTAGAATCTTAACCATAATATGAGGATGTCTTGTGCAATTAACCCTTTTTATTATACATAGTAAATAAAATGTAAGCTAAAACTCTCTTGTTTCAACTGTTTTCTTGTAGCTTCTAATTCCAAGTTATTCCGGGAGTATATCGGTGCGGAATCCAACTCGATGAAGCTCTCCGACGTGCCTATAAACTCGAAAGTCGAATTTCACTTCATTCTGGCCTTTGCAATTGACTATACCGATGACAATCATCCATCACCTACAAATGGGAAGTTCAATGTATTTTGGGAAACCAACCACTTGGGTCCAGGCCAAATTGGCTCATTTAAAGGTAGCAACTCAAATGTGAAAATTGCTGTTAGCTTAGGGGGTGATAGTGTAGGTAGTGGCAAAGCCTTTTTTGCACCTAAATCAAAGACATCTTGGGTTCAAAATGGTGTTTCTTCACTTACTTATATGATCAATAAGTACCATATCGACGGCATCGATATCGACTACGAACACTTCAAGGCCAGCCCTGAAATGTTTGCAGAGTGTATTGGACAGCTTATAACAATCCTGAAAAAAAGTGGGACTATTTCATTTGCTTCAATTGCTCCCTATGAAGAGATTAATAGCCACTACCTAGCTTTGTGGAGGAAATATGGGCACGTGATTGACTATGTAAATTTCCAGTTTTATGCCTATCATAAGCTCAGTGTTTCCCATTTTATAAGTAACTTCAAAAAGCAAGCCTCTAATTATGAGGGAGGCCAATTGTTGGCCAGCTTTGAGAGCGGTGGCGGTGGCGGCCTAAAACCGGCTAATGGTTTTTTCGAAGCCTGTAATGAGTTGAAAGATCAAGGAAAGCTCGGTGGCATCTTTATATGGTGTGCTGAGGAATCGAAAAACAAGGGGTTTCAATATGAGAAGAAATCTCAAGATCTACTTGCTGCATGATGGACGTTAACACAGGGTCTAATTACTACCGTTTTTAATGTAATAATCATGGGAAATTCTGTTTTCCAGAGCATTGTTTAAGGTAATTTTCATGCAGTGATTAACATGATAACTTGAAAGCAATTAGTATTTCAGGGCAGCAGCTGTTATCTTTTGATATTTATTTTATGGTACCTTCACCATATCCATTGCTGCACAAAAATCTTATGTTGTCCCCAATTGAATATAAAGTCCAGGTTGACCGTATCCAATTCTTAAAAAGAAAAAATTTATGTAGTCCCGCATTTTTCATAAAAGCTCAGGTTGATAGAGTTGTTACTGTCAAAGGGTTCGGCCACTCATCCAAGCCTGGCCCATATTTAAAACAGAATTAATTTTTTATTCAAAATTTATTTTTCGAATTTAATATTTTTGTTAGAATTCTCCTAAACAACAGGTAAGATTTTGAGCTTGAATAGATAATCGGCCCTCGAACAGTCCTACTTGAATGAGATATGGAGGTTCCACATGTATTGTATTTAACAACCCATATGAGCTAAAACCTACCCGAAGGAAGACGTACCCTATTTATACTCTAGGAGTAGGACCAGAACTATATAGAATTTGATATCTCATTGTTCATACTTAATATTCACGTGACAAATGACATTGACAACAAAGGCCTTTAACACATTAGTTGCGATATTACTTCCTCACCCTCAATCACCAAAAATATCTTCTTTGACTGGTAAAAACTAGAAGAGATGTAAGGTTGACGAGTCAAAAATGAAAGTTTAGCCATTTGGTTAGAAAATTATAAGAGTTTAAGGATTTTTATGATTTTTTTTTCTTTCCATAATGTTCTCCAGCTGATATTTCTCCAGTCAATGCAGATTACTGTGGTCCAAACCATTTTGCAATTGGACCTTTTTGTTTGATCAGAATTCTCTGATCCTTAGTCTTCATATTGTTATTGTTTGAAAATTAAAAGGTTAAAGCAAACTTGGCTACTATATATGTATGTGTATATATATACACATATATCTGCATAAAATTTTCTCTCAATAGCAGCAATGGAATTTCACAGGCTTCTTTTCACTTTTTTCATTTTTCAAGCTCTAATTATCTCCCAGATATCAATCCTATGTACCGCAAACTCAAAGCTTTTCAGGGAATACATAGGAGCTGAGTTCAAAGATGTGAAGTTTTCTGATGTCCCCATTAACCCAAATGTTGATTTTCATTTCATTCTCTCCTTTGCCATAGACTATGACACCTCAACTTCTCCTTCACCCACCAATGGAAAATTCAATGTGTTCTGGGACTCCACCAATCTCAGCCCCTCCCATGTTTCTTCCATCAAGTCTAAGCATCCAAATGTTAAAGTTGCAATAAGCCTAGGAGGTTACACTGTGGGCAGTCAATTTGCTTACTTCAAGCCTTCCACAGTCAGATCCTGGGTCGCCAATGCTGCTACTTCACTTACAAGCATCATAAAGAAATACAATCTGGATGGAATCGATATTGACTACGAACACTTCCAAGCTGACCCTCAAACGTTTGCAGAGTCCATAGGGTTGCTCATAAAGGCCCTCAAGAGGAATAAGGTAATCTCCTTTGCTTCTATAGCTCCATATGCTGATAATGAAGTTCAGAGACAGTACTTGGCCTTGTGGAACAAATATGGGGACATCATTGATTATGTGAACTTCCAATTCTATGCATATGATAAAGGAACCACCATTCCACAGTTCTTAAGTTATTTCAACAACCAAAGCTCCAATTACAATGGTGGTAAGGTGTTGGTGAGCTTCCAAAGTGATGTGAGACGTGGGTTAACTCCAGAGGATGGGTTTTTTGATGCCTGCAATATGCTTAAGAGTCAGCAAAGGCTTCATGGTATCTTTGTATGGAGTGCAGATGACTCCAAAGCAGATGGTTTTATATATGAGAAGCAATCCCAGGAAATATTAGACTAACTAGTTATGCTGCCCTATGGGAAAGATGTAATGAGTTAATGTAGTTTAGGTACCAAAATATATATAATTATATAAATGTCATGTAGTTTATATAAAATTTTAGCTGCCGTTTGACAGTTATAACAGAAAAAGAAACTATCTTATCTGCTTTCATTTCCTTTATATATGAAAATAAAACCCTTGCAATTGAATTACCTCACAATCAAGAATTTTATATCCATTTTCACAAGTTCCATAGCAGGTAACAACTCTCACAATCAAGAATCTTATATCCGTTTTCTTGTTGCTTTTTCTTCTTCTCCATTTCCTTATCCCTCTCAAGCCTCATCTTTGGGTGTTTTGTTTCTTGGACTCAGCTCAAACAATCAAACGTACATCATTTCCACGACTTCTTTCTTCGGTTCCAATGGCAGAGCCGGAGCTGAAGCTGAAGCCGGACTCGGACTCGGAGCCGGAGCCGGACTCGAAGTCAGACTCAGAGTTGGAGCTGAAGCCGGACTCGGACTCGGAGCCGAAGCCGGAGTCGGAGCCGAAGCCGGAGGTGGATCCTCCAAACAACGTTAGATTTGACATGAATGATGGAAAGCGTATCTTCATGTGCCGTCGTTGCAGAAACCACCTTGCCACCTGGGAGAACTGCAGTCATTATGTATGAAAAACTTACCTTTCTTTGGAAATGAATATATTTTATCAAAATCTGATTTCTTGTATGAATATATGTATATTCCCTTTATAAGTAGTCATCTTTAACTTGAAACTGAGGTGCAAAATTCTTACTTATCATGCAACATTACGTGCTCTTGCCCACTTACTGACAAACTTGCTTACTTTGAATCAAATTCTTAGATAGGTGGTGGGAAGCAGCCTGGATATCTTTGCTACCCCGTGTAAGATACTTTCTCACTGACCAACACCAAATTATATTCATTCCATCATGTAATAAAGTACAATAACTACAATCTAACCTTTGTGCTTGTTTGATATTTACAGTGTCAATGTGAAGACCGATCATGTATCGTCTGTTTGGTTTCTTTATAAATTTCCGGTGGTGAATGTCCATTGCAATGGATGCGACACACACCTTGGAGAGAAATTTGTAAGTTCTTCACATGTTATTTTCTGGTATGGCTTCATACTTTATATAAAATTAACAAATATGGTTTCTTTCTTGCGCTTACTATCTGCAGTTTGCACTTAGTAGCCCCTACTTTGAACAAATGCACGGAAGTATTTTGCTTCATCCGTAAGTTTTGTTTTTTCCTTTTCCCTTGAAATACTGAATCATATTACGAAATAAGGCTACTGCAACGAAATTAGAAGGTTGATATTTGAATGAAAATGGGAGTTGCAGGGACCGGATACTGCTTTGGGATGGAACAAAGGAGTATCATCCACCCTGGGAGAACTGAATCCCTCGGGTCAATGTTCACTCAGAATGCAATTTCTACTAGGAAGACAACTGCTGCTGCTTTTCCTTTTCCTTTTTAGTTTACAACTTTCTAAGGGTTCTCTGAATTTTGTCATCAAAATACTGTAAAATCTGAGATTGGTTGTATGATTGCTGTTGGGTTTGGTAGTTTGCATGGGATTGTGCAGATAAAACAAGGATTTTATAGCCAAAGCCAACAATTTGTGAAGGCAAACTAATTCAAGTGAGCATCTTTGATGTGCTGTTGAACGTGGTTGATATTTGCTAGCATACCCCTGCAACAAGAAAGAGTAACAACAGTTAAAGAAATATATACATATTTGACGTTTGCATTTAGCCAGCTTCATTTATATTACTGCTATTTTGTGATACATCTCCAGGGCCGAAATAGTAGCCTACTTGTTATGATTAAGGGTGGGTTTGGATGGGAGATTGGGTGCGGTACGGTACGTTTAGTTTACTTTTTGTCTCACGCTACAGTATCGCTACAGTATCTAATCTCACCGCCACCGCTGTTTTTACACTAACCGCAAGTAAATACACCGCCCATTCAAACTCACCTTAAATATCCCAGATTCATAATTGTAACAGGCAAATTTTGCCCGACCCACTAAACAAAAATAATAACAAAATAAATAGAACTAAATAAATAAGAGTCCAAAGTCCAATTACAGTAATTGCCTAAATATAAAAAATTAAAGCCCAAAATATAGCCCGATACAAAACCTTAAAACCTAATTATAGGCCCACAACCAAAATTATCTCTCAGTAAAACTAAAAAACCCTAATCCTATTTGTGCCGCTGCCATTGGCCACGTTAGCACTCCTCGTCCTGAAGCCTGATGCTCCTTGGCCACCATTTCACCAAAATGGCCAGCGCAGACCTCTTTTCTCGCCGTTGACTATGCGCCAATACCTGCAAAAAGGACGAAGAAAAGACAGAAACAACAAAGAGATAGCATCAAAGAAACAATAGCGAAACATAAATAATAAACAATGTAAATATTATGGCTATAAAAGCCATGAAAATCAATGTATTTTAAGAACACGCAATCAGATATAAAAAAAAAGAGAAAAGAAATAAAAAAACAAGATTTCGAAAAGAATAGAAAGGTAGTCTTTTATTTTTTTCGTTTAAAAAGATATAATAAATAAATAAAAAAAAGGAGAGGAAGGGTTCTCACCTGCCGTTCCACCTTCCGCCGCTGTCAAGGATCACCTCCGACACCCTGAATATCTCAGAACCCATTAGGGTCCCGATGAGGGTCTGATGAATGCAGCGAGGCTGAAGGTTTTCCTTTGCGTTTTCTTTTTCTTTTTCTTTTTGTTTTTCTTTTATTTCAAAAAATATTCTGTTTAGATATGGGGTTTTTTAGAAAAGGGACTACAAGCAATTTTTATTTTTCAGCCACAGTGGAGGCTCGTCGGTGTCGGGGTCAAATGTGGGAAAAACTAAGAGAAAAAGGGAGAGCTCTCGATTTTTTTTTTAAAATGCAGACCTAATGAATTTCTTTTAAGGATTTTTTGGCTTATATAGGCAAGGCTAAACGACGTCGTTTTGGCTAGTGTTCATAAGTCCTAAAATGACATCGTTTTGATACGACCCGATTGCCAACTTAAGACCCGGCCCGAACCGTGCTAGATCCGCACGTTTTTTACATGGGGGTCTAATTGTTACATGGTCCTTTCGCTTTTACAGTTGGTTTCAATTAGGTCCTATTTTATTCTTTTTATTTTTTAAATTTGACCACTTATTTAATTTATTTTTATTTTGGTCATTGGGCCATTTATGGGAAATAGACATCCAAAACGATGTCGTTTTGAAGCCAACCCGGAGACCTGACCCGATCCGTCCTAGGATCCGTGTGTTTTTTGCGGTTATTTACGACCCTGGTGATTCCGCTTTTGGGCTCTTTTTCAATTTGGTCCTAATTCTTTTACTTTCTTTCTTTTTAGATTGTACCGTTTAATTTTATTTCATTTTCAATTAGTCCCTCGACTTGCCAAAGGAATGGTGCGATTAGTAGGGTTTGGGATATTTTCCCAGTTAGTCCCTCCTCCTTTCCGCGTATTTCACTTTGATCCTTTATTTTGTTTTATTATTTAATTTATTTATTTTATTATGATTTACACTTGTAATTTTATTTAAATTTCGATTCACTCCTTTATTTATTTATAATTGCAACTTCAACCTTTCATGCATTTTTTTATTTTACTATTATTTACTTATTTATTTATTTATTATCGCCTTACTTTTTATTTGAAAATTTATGTTGTTCATATTTGTACATTTTTCGCTCATTTGTACTCATATTATTTATATTTACGTTCGTTATTAAGCATCTTTCATTTTTACTTTTTTTTACTTATTTTAAATTACCTCATTATTATTATTATTATGTGATTATTAATATTAATTATAATTATGTTATTATTATTATAGTATTCCTTATTTACTTATTATTTATCATTCTACTCACATATCTATTTTAAATTATTTCATTATCACTATAATCAACATTAGGTTTAAACATTTATTCATTTGTATATTATGCCCGAATAAGCTAAATGCACATACCTTAAGTGTTACGTTCGTGTTTTTTACACGATGTATAAAAAAGGAAAATTTTTAAACCGAGGCAATGTTCATTAGTTTTGGAATTAGAAGAGTCATGTTCCTAACTCACGAGATATGACTTCTTTCTAAAACCGAAATAATCAAATACCCATTTCAAAAATATAAAAACGAGATTCAAGTAACGATCAAATGACATTTATTCTTGATTTCGAGGATTTAAGGCATTGTGTCCTAACTTACGGGACATGATCCTTCCTTTTTGATTAACTTGAAATAAGCCATTTTTATGAAAATTAATTTAGTAATGTTTTAATGCAAAAAGGGATCGTGTTTTAAACTCCCTTCAAATTTTCAATTCTCGACACTAAGACATCAAGTAATCAACTAGGTACCAATTTTGGGCGTCACGAGGGTGCTAATCCTTCCTTGTGCGTAACCGACTCTAGAATCCATTTTCTAAATTTTGTAGACCAAAAGTCATTGTTTTAATAAATCAAATCCTTTATTAAAACGATCTAATTACGAGGTGACCCGATCACACCTCATAAAAAGGATTGGTGCCAACTCCCATTTTTTATTTTTTAAAATAAAAGTCGATTTCAAAAAGATTTTAACAATAATTATGGCAACGGCAAACAAACTCTTTCTTTATGACCTCTCCCTCCCTTCAAACATTTGTATTCTGCATTCTAATGCCTACATAATAACCTTTTTTACGATACTAGTTCTTCTACTCAAAGCCTACATCACAGCACCAATGGAGTTTCCCTTTTCATTTTCCATGGTTTCTTCCCTTGCCATATTTCAGCCCAAGCAGCTCCCGTGAATTCGGACCTTTTCTGAGAATACATAGGAGCTGAATTCAACAACACCGATGTTCCCATTAATTCAAACATTGAATTCCACTTCATACCCTCATTTCCCTTCATAATTATTACTATTTTTACTCAAAAACTTGCCCACTTACTGGCCAACTTTCTTTGAATCAAATTTTCAGGTAGGTGGGACGGTGCCTGTATTAGTCTATCGGAATCCCTAAGATACTTTCTCATTCAAGAGCATTAATTCTATTATGTAATAAAGAAGAATAAATTACAATTTAACCTTTGTGGTTGATTGATATTTATAGTGTCAATGTGAGGAATGATCCTTTAACGTCTTATCGGTATGGCAACAGACACCTTGGCGAGCATAAGGTAAGTTGTTTACATTTTTCTTATTGTGTGCCCATATACCTTTAATAAAATTAACATATATATATTCACCTTGCGTTTACTGTTTTCAGTTTGCAACGGATGGAAATTATTTACTTAATCCGTAAATTCTATTTTCCCCTTCAAATGCTGAATCATATCCAAAATAAAAGCTGCTATAATCAAAATAGAATATTGGGTTTTGAATGAAAATGGCTGTGGTTGCAGGGACGAGTTGATGTATTGGGATGGAAGTCCGTTGCAGCCTGCGCCCACCCAAACTGGCACTGCTTTTTGAATAATCAGCAAAATATTGTAAATGTGACATTGGTAGTATAATTGCAGTTGGATTTTATAGCCAAAACCAATAATTTGTGCATCGAAACTAATTCAACTCAGCATATTTTGATGTGCCCTAAAACACAATTGATATTTCTTTAGCATATATGTTGCGAGATGGCAAATTATGCATTGGCGAGCACATATGGCAAACAACACAAATGATGAATAGTCCAAGTGTAAAGTCACATGGTCGATTGTCCATATGCGAAAGGGCATGAGGAAAGTTATTACACGACAGGTTTGGAGGATTGTCTAAGCACATTGGTGAATTGTCTAAATGCAAGTATATTTGTGGACAGTCAAAGTGTGAGCTGTCCACCGATAAGGTGAACTGTAGGATGAAGTGCTAGCTGGCTTCTTAGAGCAGAAAATTGATGTTTTTGGTTTAATCTTTTGTTTAGTTCTTTTGTTAAGATACTTAGTTAGGAACAAACTAAGTTGATAATGACTAGATGCGTTTAGATGCTGATTTCCATAATCAGTTTGTGTACAAGTTAAGTTTTCTTATTTTCAAGATGTTAGTAGGATTAGTTGAGCTCTTGGAAAGTCAAATGATATATATTGTAATCTTTTGAAATGAAAAAGGAGAGTGTTACAGATCAATTCATCTTGCTAGTTCTTTGTCTCATTTTTTTTGCTTTTATTCTTAGTCTAAAAACACCAATAATTAGTATCGAGAGCCAATTGATCATTGAGGGACATTGTTTCTGCTTGTATGCCTTCATCTAGCTTCTCACCACCTCCACCTCTTATTTTCACCGATGAAAATTAACACATTTGGATGGTAAAAATGAAGACTTATCTTCAAGCCTTTGACCTATGGGAGGTTGTGAATACTAGTATAGAGCCACCAACTTTGAGAGTAAATCCCACCATTGCTCAAATGAGACAACATAATGAAGAATGTGCAAAGAAGCATAAGCAATGTCTTGCCTACAAAATAGTGTGTCAGAAGTCATTTTTACAAGAAGTATGACTTGTGATACTCTTAAGCAAGCTTGAGATAAGCTGAAGGAGGAATTTTAGGGTTTGAAAAAGACCAGGCAACAACAACTAATCAATCTCAGAAGATACTTCGAAAACCTCAAGATTAATGAGACTAAGACAGTAAAGCAATACTTAAGCAGAATCATAGCAGTGGTCAACCAAATCAGGCTGCTAAAGGACCAATTTAGTGACAGCAGAGTTGTGGAGAAGATGATAACCACACTTCCTGAGAGATATGAATAAAAAACATTCTCTCTTATGGACTTGAGGAATTTGTCAACCATCTCACTTTCAGAACTGAACAATGCCTTATATGCTTAAGAGCAGAGAATAGCATCAAGGCAAGAGGAGCATTTTGAGGGAGCTTTTCAAGCTAAAAGTAGCTTGGCCATGCCATGTTGAAAAGGTGTGCAAGAATAGAGGGCAATTACAACAGTAACTATATAAGCAATATGCTTAGGCACAAACAGTTGAAGTGGATCAAGAAGATTTAATGTTCACTGCCTCATGTCCTACAACCAGCGGAGATGGAAAGCACTGACTTGTTGACAGTGGTTGTACAAGTCATATGACCTCAGATGTTCTTTTAGTTCTTGATATAGATCAAAATTTGCTAAGTGTCAGTCAAATGCTCGATGGGGATATTCTGTGGTGTTCAAGAATAATAGATGCTTGATTTTTGATCCTAGTGGTTGTGAACTTATATTAGTGACTATGTTTGATAGAAGCTTTGTTGTAAATTGGAATCTGACAACTTTTGTATCCTATGTTAGTTCGCCAGATGAAACAAAATTGTGACATAGGAGAGTGGGACATCTTGATTGTAGATCCTTAAGTCAAATGTCTAGGGACAAGTTGGTTGAAAATTTGTCAAAAATGATAAATCATGAGGATGTTTGTGAAGTTTGTCATATAGGAAAGCAATTTAGACTTCCTTTTCCAATCAATAAAGCTTGGAGAGCCAATGAAAAATTACACTTAGTGCATAGTAATACCTGTGGACCTATGAAGACAAGTTTGCTAAATGATAGTAAGTACTTTGTCTTGTTCATTGATGATTGTACAATGTTCTGTTGGGTATACTTTACGAAGCATAATTCTGAAGTGGCTGATATCTTTCTCAAATTTAAAGTTATGGCTTAAAATCAGACCGATTGTAAGCTTAAAAGGATCAAGTTAGATAATGGGACAAAATACACTTCAAAAATGTTTCAGGTGTTTTGTGAATAGGCTGGAATTCACCATTAGCTTAGCAATGTGTACACTCTACAACAAAATAGAGTGTGTGAGAGGAAAAACAGAACTGTGATGAACATGAATCGATGCATGTTGTTTGAGAGTAAGCTGTCAATTTTTTTTGGGCAGAGGTTGTAAACATTGTAGTTTACTTGCTAAATAGAATGTCAACTATAGCTGTTGAAGGGAAGATTCCATTTGAGTCTTGGTTTGGGTTCAAACCTTCGGTTTCTCACCTAAAAGTGTTTGGTTGCACCTGTTTTGTTCATGTACAAGTGGAGAAAAGAAACAAGCTCGATAGAAGATCATAGCTTGAGATTTTTTTAGGATACAACAGTGTCAAGAAGGGTTATAGAGTTTATGACATTTCTCCGAGAAACTTATTGTAAGCAGAGATGTAAAATTTGATGAAGGAAGAATTTGGAAATGAGATGCAACTGAAAATGAGATACTCGAACAGGGAGAACTTGAATTGGATCCATATTGCATTAAAAATCAAACTGGAAATGTTGCATTTGATGATCCAATAAGAGGGTCCATGCCAATTATTGAAATCTATCAAATGTATAATATGGTAGTGTTAGAACCAGTTACCTTTGAAGAAAAAAAACAATAAGTTGAATAGAGAGATGCTATGAAGAAAGAGATTTTTATGATCAACAAAAATGAGACATGGGAGCTGGTAGAGACTAGTTCATAAGAAAGTCATTAGGGTCAAATGGGTGTTCAGAACCAAAATGAAAACTGATGGTTCTATCAACAAGTTTAAGGCTAGATAGGTTGTTAAGGGGTATAATTAACAATTTGGTGTGAATTTTACTAAGACCTTTTCCCCTGTAGCAAGGTTAGATACCATAAGGCTGCTATTAAACTTACAGCTCAAAAGAGTTGGAGAATACATCAAGCTATTGAATCTTGGTTGGATGCTTGCTTTACTTGACTGCATCTAGGCCAAATATAATGTTTGCAGTAAGCTTTTTGTCGAGCTACATGCATTACAGCAATATAATTCATTACAAAGCTGTCAAAAGAGTTTTGATGTATGTAAATGGAACATTGAACTACGAAGTGAATTTTATGAAGTCTGAAAAGCTTAAGCTACTCGGCTACTCAAACAATGATTGGGCAGGATCTACTGAGGACATGAATAGTGCCTTTGATTATTTCTTCACTCTAGGGTCAAGTATATTTTGCTGGAGCTCAAGGAAGCAACAATCAGTAGCACAATCCACAGCTAAAGTAGAGTATGTTGCAGTCGTTCCAGTTATCAACTAGGCCATTTGGCTAAGAAACTTGTTGAATGACTTGAACATAAACCAAGAGGAAGGAAAAAAGGTCAAGTGTGACAATCAGTCTGTTGTTGCAATTTCAAAGAATCCAGTATTCCATGGGAAAATGAAACACTTCAAAACTAAGTATCATTTTGTGAGAAGCGTGAAGCAAGCAAAAGAGGTAACATAAGTTCACAACAGTTCACAAGATCAGTTAGCAGATATTTTGACAAAAACTCTTAGGAAGATGAAGTTTGAGAAGTTGAGATATGATATTGGAGTTCGCAGCATGGAGGCCATTGAGGAGTGTTGCGAGATGACCAACTATGCATTGACGAACAACACAAATGGCGAGCAGTCCAAGTGCGAAGTCACATAGTGGACTATCCATATGCAATGTAACACACAGTTGGTGGTTTGTGTGGGTGGATTGTTGGCTAAGTATAAACCAAGGGAGGCTGATTTACGCCCTATCCGTTAGGTTAAGTTAGTATTGGTTGTCGCGCCATGATTGGCGGATTGTTTGTCTAACCAAGTATGTTTGTAAAGACTTAGTTAAAGGTTTGTCTTTTGGCAAAGTGGAGGTTATTGATCTATACGTTTTGACGTGGTCTATGTGGAGAACCCGCCAATCAATGGATTCTCTTGGTGAGTTTTTTGTTGGCGGACCTTTTTTTTAGTATCCATCAAATGGTCTGTTTTATTTGGTATGTAGAGTCCGCTACTGGTGGATTGTTGGACCTGATATTTTTCTTTGTGAGCGCGGTGGGTAAGGCTGCAACTGTGGAACAATTTACCATGCTTGCTTGTGAAACATGAGCATACTGTTCAGTTTTAGTTGGTTACTTGTTAAAACCTAGTTGTATTTGAACTAGAGTACTGTAAATGACAACTTGAGGTGTTTAGGTAGCTGAATGACTTGTTTAGTTGGTTACTTATGAGTACAAGAAAGGTGTACCACTTTGATTAGTGGTAGTAGGGATGTTTGGTAAAAAGGAATGTCTATAGATTGATATGTCGGCCACCAAGGGGTGCTAAATCAACTTTAATTGTTGACCACGTGTAAGGTTATTCCGAGAGCCATGTGGGCTATAAATAACGATATGGCTAATGTAGTGGGGTTTTTTTTCTTTCTTCTGCTTTGTTCTTATTTTTGTACCTCGATAAGAAGGAATAACCTCGTTAGAGAAGAACTAGCGAGTGTCCAAATAACAAGTAAAGGCTGTGGAGTGTAGTGAAAGACTTGTGGTGAAACCAGCTTCTTTTAGATCTTTTGTGAGTATCCAATTTGTATGAGTTTTCTGTGAGTCTACTATGAGTCCCTGTATACTGTTAGTTTTTAGAATGTCATAGTTAAAGGTTATGAATTTAGATAAAATCATCTCATTTGAACATGGTAAGTTTTTGTATGTAACTATTTGCATGTGCATGTAAGTGATAAGAAATAAATACGACTTCCTTAGTGTGAAAACTCGATACCCAGATATGATGGGCCACTGGTAAGGCATGTTAGTTGTTATCAAGATTGGCGTATGTCTTGGGTTACTGGTAGGACATGTTAGTTGCTAACCAGCCTAACGTTATGGGTGATGCTATCAGTAGGGCATGTTAGTTGTTAATCATGACAAAGAGCCATGATCTTGTGAGAAAACACGCATATGCACGAAATAGCATGGACTAAGAAATCTGTTATGATGTATAAATATGGGGTCCGAGGTTAGCACAAGGAAGGGCATGGAAAATGGTAAGAAAATATTAATCTGGATTTGTTGCATGTAATGCATGTGGTGTACATTCGAAGTGGTGTATGAGATCGCCAAACAGAAAAGTTGATTATATAGTTGTATCGCATGCTATTATTGCATGATAAGTATCAAGTCTTAATCTTATTTAATATGTATTAGACAAAACGTATATGTTAGTTATAGTGTTTGGCATATTCTGTCCACCAAAATAGAGTTATACTCAGTAGGTGTATAGATGCCAATCAACCGGTATGTTTGAGATGATAGAGTAAGTGTAGGTAGCTTTTGTGAAGTATTTGTTCTGTTGATGTTAATGAAATTGTTCCATGAGAAAGTAGTTGTGAACTGTATTTGAAAGATGATAGAGCCCACTAGGGGATACTATCTGCTAGGGATAGGTATCTGCCATTGTTGTATGTAAAAGGGTATAAGCCCAATTGCCTCTACGTGAAGTTTGTTGACTTATTGTTATTTATATATGTATATATACATTCATTTAATATTGTTCATGGAGTTTGATTAGAAAGGGTTGAAATTTTTTATTTCTGGAGCTCACTAAGTTCTTTCGAACTTACTCATTTTCTTTTTCTTTTTCCAAGTGGTACCTCCACGCAAAGGGCTTATAGAAGGGACTCAACCAGAAAAAACACCTTTTTTTTAAGCCTCGCTTATGTTTTGTAACATGCATATGTATATTTTGGGGTGGCATGAAATATCATTCTTGTATTTTGAAATGATGTATATGTTTCTTACTATGAATATACTTTACAATATGTTTGGCGCACCCTGAATAACCTATTTGGTGAATAGCATTGAAGTACCTTACTTTGTCAATTATGGTTCAATAGTTTCAACTATTTTATTACGGTGAATTGTCAAATGTTTTCCTATGTTTTTCTAAAATTATAAAAATAATAAATAAATCAAGTTTAAGCCTATTTTCTATTGTAACACCTTAGACTGCCAACTGGGGGTTGGGGTGTTACATGACAACTGCCATGTGGAGAGTTCTTACACGACAGGCTTAGAGGATTGTCTAAGCACATTGGTGATCTATCTAAATGCAAGCATATCTACAGGCACTCAAAGTGTGAACTGTCCAACGATAAGGTGAACTGTAAGATGTAGTGCTGACTGGCTTCTTAAAGCAGAAAATTGATGTTTTTGGTTTAATCTTTTGTTCAGTTATTTTGTTAAGATATTTAGGAACAAACTAAGTTGGTAATGACTTGATGTGTTTCGGTGCTGATTTCCATAATCAGTTTGTGAAAAGTTAGGTTTTCGTATTTTCAAGATGTTAGTTGGATTAGTTAAGCTGTTGAAAAGTCAAATGAAATATATTGTAATATTTTTAAATGAAAAGGGAGAGTGTTACAGATCAATTCATAATGCTGGTTCTTTGTCTATTTGTTGCTTTATTTGTTAGTCTTAAAACACCAACAGTATAGTAGCTCATTTGTCCTGGTTTATTTATCTTTCTAAAAGTTGTGTAGGAAATTGGAGTGGAAATCTCATTAAGAGTGCAAATTTTTTAGTATATAATTTTCTAATTTCATCATTTCTTCTTATAATAATTATTACTATGCATGCATTTATGTAAACAAAAATATCACCATTCCAGAATTTCAAGTTTTCGGGTCACTATCTTTAGCATACTACTCATTTAGACCAATGGGAAATTCAATGTGTTTTGGGATTCCATCAATTTCAGCCTCTCCCAAGTTTTTTTTCCATCAAGTCTAAATATCCAAATGTAGAAGTTGTATTAATCCTAAGAGGTTACGCTGTGGGCAGTCAATCTGCTTATTTCTAGCCTTCCCCCAGTCAAATCATGGGTATCTAATGCTGTTATTTCACTCACAAGTATCACAAGCTGTACAAAAAATTTCCCACTAATATTTCTTTATTATCTACTTTTATAAAGAGAGTGCTTGAAATATACAAGTCCAATAACCGATACAATGTACAAGTCGACATTGCATTCCTTATATTTGAAACAAGCTACATATCTTCAAATATGTATGTGTATGTATATAGATATATACATATTTCCATTTATACAGAAGCTTAGTGTTTTGCAGTTAACAGAAAAGGATTTTATAGCCAAAGCCAAACATTTTTGTGTAGGGGAACTAATTCAAGTGAGCATCTTTAGTATGCTATATCATTTCCTTTAGACTTTCACTATCTATATTTTCTTTCCTTTAGGCTTGCATAGCTTTGCTTGAATCTTTGCCTTTCGTGGGATTGCAGGAATCGACAATGTACATTTTGACATCACATTCCCCATATTTGAATCAACCTACATATCTTCGTTACCTTTTAGAAAAAAAGAGAAGCAGTTAATAGCTTCATATACATGAATGTGTTAAAGCCAGAAATTTGGTTTTCCAAAAAGCATTGAGACTTGAGATACTTGTGGATAATGTTAATCCACACTTTAGGTTTGTATATAATCTCTCTGATTTATATTGTGATCCACTTGTTCTAACAATTGGGGGTCTGTGTCATTGTCAAAATTCTATATCAAAGCTGAGTGTTCATTTTGTTGGAAAAAATAGATGTTTAGAAACTTTAAGTTATATTCTCGATTAGTAAATGTGGAGATTTGAATCATAAAATTATGATTTGATATTCTACTCCATAGGAACTTTATAATGGTATATCATATGCTCAAAATGGTTGAGTGATGAATGAGAAATTGATACTCAAAGTAAGTGTAACACCCCTAACTCGTATCCATCGTCGGAACAAGGTTACGGTGCATTACCAGAGTTTACAGAACAAATAGACAAAAATTTCAAACATTTCACATCATATATTATTCGTATCATAAACTAATCAAAATCAAACATGTTGTCCCTTATATAAGCCCTCAAGGCCCAAAATACGTATTAGAAACAAGTCGTGATTAAATCGGATGCTCAAAGAATTTTTTGAAAAACACTAAAATTTTTCAAGCTGCAGAGCTCACACGGTCGCGTGACTAGGTTGTGTGATTCACACGATCAGGAGGCACGCCCGTGTCTCAGGCCGTGTGGGCATTCAAAATAGGGACACACGGCCGTGTCCCTACCTGTGTAACTTTTTGACTTGGACCACACAGCCAAGCCAGACGCCCGTGTGCTAGGCCTGTGAGCATACTAACTTGCACAATTTAAAAGATACAAGGGACACACAGCCGTGTCACCTAGTCGTATCTCACACACGGCTGAGACACACACACCTGCGTGGACTAAAATAGGCCATTTTCCAAGCCACATTTCTCACCCAATTTGGTACCAACCTAAACACAACAATTTGCACATCAATAAGCCATAACAAGACATTCAAAACAAGCCAAAATCAAGTCCTAAACATGAAATATCACCACATACAACTAATATGCCCTTAGGCACCTCAATTAACAATTTAAAAACATGTCAACAAGTATCTCAATTTACCTAAATGACCAAATTCATGTATGCATATTCAAACCATATTTTACTTTTTTTCATTCTACCATATCAAACACATAACAAATATGATAATGCCACTTATATACACATCAAAATATACCAAACACAAGCCATTCAAAGGGCTAGTCTCAACAAAACATTTATATACCAACATTGGCCAAAATAACCTATACATGCCATTACAACCAGAATTAATTTACTGAAAGTACCAAACAAGACTGATGGATAGTGTGAAATAGCTCCGACTAGCTTCTAACCCGTATCAGCTTTCGAATTACTATAAGACATGGAAAATAACATAGAGTAAGCATTTAAGCTTAGTAAGTTCATATAAAACAGAATTTAACTTACCATATATCCATAAAATAGGTAAGTAAACAGAGAATATCTCAACCAATTTGGCCAAAAGCCTAAACACATGATCACAAACATATTAGCCATGAAAATTACATATAAAATCCAACACACATGGTTGAATTCATCAAATAATCATATTTCATATATTTCATGTAAATACCAGTAATAGTTCATATCGAACTCATATAATCTTGTAACAGAACTGTGCTCGTTGAACCATTTAGAATATCGTTGGATACACGGGTAGTACACACGAGGTGTCCTAAACTGTAATCCGCCAATTCATATACATGTATGCTCATATGAGCTGTAAACAGTAAGCTCTTCCAAGCTGAATAAAAGAAAGCTCATGTGATCTGAATAACGGGAAGCTCATAAGAGTTGAAATCGGTGACCCTAATGACATGTCATTTGCATCCTACGGATTCCTAGGGTTCAAACAGGGCTTGGTAATTGTCGAATATACAACCATTATTTATTCATGGGAATTGTACAATTCACAAACAATAATTCAATTTAACACATATAAATGTACAATTTAATTGCACGAACTTACCTCAACGAGTTTATGTAGATACGAAGACGACTAATCCAATATTTTTCCTTTGTCTCGATCTAACTCCGTACTAGGTTTAACCAGATCTATATGAATGAATTTAAATCAATTCAATATAATTCATATTTTCAATTTAGTCCACATTTTTTGGCAAAATTACTATTTTATCCCTATACTTTAAATTCATTTCCATTTAGTCCCTAGGCTCGGAAAATGAAATTCACACAATTTAATCATTACTCAAGCCTAGTCGATTTTTATACCTATTAATAGCAACCCATATATTTCATAAAATTCACTAAATTTACCATAAATTTATTATTTTTTCAATTTAATCACTAATTGATAATTTCATCAAAATTCTCTTTATAAAAGTTGTTTATCTAACAACAACCTTTCATTTTCTATCATAAAACTTCAAAATTCAAGCATACTCATCAATGGAAAAACCCTAATACTTTAATTATTTTGCAAATTAATCCCTGAACTAGCTAGATTAAGCTACTATGCTCTCTAAAACATAGAAATCATAAAAAACGGGACAAAAATACATACCTAATTGAGCAAAATAAGCTTGCTAATATTTCAAGCTTCCATGGCTAAGTTTTCTCTCTTTTTTTGGTGGTTGATGGTGATATTTGTTTGTTTTATTAATTTATTAAAATTTTAATCACAAATTTCCAAAATTAACCTTAATATTTCATTAAATTTCCAATGATGACAATTCATCCTTATCCACTAACCATTTTAATGGTCTATTTACTATATAAGGGCATCCAATTTCAAATTCTATAGCTATTTAATACTTTTAGCTATTAGAACTCACCTTTTGCACTTAATGCAATTTAGTCCTTTTTATCAAATTAGGCATGTAAACGGTAAAATTTCTTAACGAAATTTTTATATGATATTTCTATCATAGTGTAAACCATATAATAATAAAAATAAATTTTTTTGACTTCGAATTTGTGGTTCTAAAACCACTGTTCTGATTTGCTGAAAACGGGTTGTTACAGTAAGCCACTTGTGAATTACGTTAAGGAAAGTAGAAAGCGTAGTCCCACATTGGTTTGATATCAAATGTGGAATATATTTATATATATTAACCAACTTGGTGGTTATTGGATGACTAAACTAATGCTCTCCTTTGTGTGCTGGGGGTGCAAATCCAAACCCGTCGGGGTTGGGGGTGCACCTGCAGGACATGGGCGATGCGAAATGTTTAGACCGGTTGGGCCTTTTTATTGAGTTCATGGCTCTTTAATTCACAGACATGTTATTGATTTTTTTCCTCAATAGAGCTTATCTATTTGGAATTAAAAGGAGGTAATAGCTTCTTTAATTCAAATGCTAATTTGGGTTTAATGGCTCCTTAATTCACGGATACATTATTGGCTCCAAAATTTTCCCTACATATTTTTCGAACATTTTTCAGTGATGGACGAAGACAAGGATACTATTCATTGATCCTTGTAGCCGTGCTATTGCCATACTCATCTTGTTGTTGTATCTTGGGAGATAGTCGACCAACGTTTCTCCAGCACCAAAGAAGTGGCCAAATCTGTCTTAAGAAAACTGTGAAAACATGCCTCAGCTACTAGTTCAGTTTTCCTGCCTACCTAAGAGTATAATATTTCAATCTGGTCTTTATTTCTATTTTTTTTCCTGATTACATATATATAATAAATCCCATGTATATATATATCATAAGTTCATGCATTTTTTTCACCATTAAAATCACACAGTGTATATACTCAAAGATTCAACCAAAATTGCAAGGATTTACACAAGGAAGAAGTCAAGGTTCGCATACCATAAGTGGGGGTTAGCATATTTACCTTAGCCTGTGTACTAAAGTTTAAATGTAATATATCAAACGACTGACCTTAGCAACCATCGCTTCAACAGCCATGCTCAATTAAACTTCTATTTGCCTTTGTCCATGGTTGTAGAGGCTCCCAAATGAATTGACACTTTTCATACACATCAAACACATTACAAAGGCATTACTAATATCAACAAACACTATTAAATCAATCCAAAATCATGGATCAAAGCCTATTAACCTCTATACTGAAAACTTAACTAGTTTTTGTCGAAATAGGTGTTTAACCACTCAAACCACACTTCTAAGCTTAGACTTTATAACGCCCAAAAAATCCCTTATATATTTATTTTTGTATGATTGTGATACAAATATCTGTCAGCTTTAGTGGTTATTTATTTTGAGAGTGTTTGGGAGGTTCTAAGTTCAAGCCTTAGCTTGGGAAAATTTTTTGTTTTTATGAATAAATCCCTACCTCTAGTCAGTAGGTTCTTAATTAGTTGTTGGTAAATTATTGTCAGAATGAGACTGCTGGTCTGATGGCTAAGGTGTTAGTTGGCGTGTGAGAGGTCTAGTGTTCAAGTCCCTGCGCTAGCAAGGGGGATATATTTTTGCTAGTAGTGTGTCGTGGAGAGTTTGAGTGGAGATAAAATGCCGATGTGGTAGAGGTGTAGTGGGAAGTGAAGAGAGAAAATTAAGGGATTTTGGATAGAGAGAGAGTGTGGTGGACGGTTTTGAGGTGTTTGAGTTGTAGTAGGGGAGTGTGGGAGTAGATTCAGGGATTGAGGGTTTATCTGATTTAGTTTAGATTTTCTTTTTTCTCTCTTGTTGGAAAATTTGTTTTTCTCTCCCCAAATCCAAATTTTGATTTTTTTATGTGTCACTTTGCACATTGCCAAAATTCTCTGATCTCCCTATTTAGTCTTGTTTTTCTTTTCTTTCACTTTTGTCGAAATTCTCCTTGAATCCTTTCTTGTCGACTTTCATTTTCTTCTTTTTGTTTGCTGCCGACTACTTGTTGACTTTTTTCTTCTCTTCTCTCTCCTTTGGTTTCTCCATTAGTCCATTCCTTCTTTAATCTTTGTTGCCACATTTTGTCATCTCCGTTTTTCTTTCGTGTGTCAGTGGTTAAGGGCTGGAGCAATTCGGTTAGCGTTGGAGCAGTGTGGTTCTACTGTTACTTATTTAGTAGAATCATCAACAACAAATTGTAGGAGTGGTGACCTATCTTGCTCGGATTTGTAGTTGAGATTTGTCAGTTTTGAAGGTGCTAGTGATTTCGGAAGTACATTTTTTGTCACGAGCGAATCAAGTGTGTAAACACAACCCTAAAAATAGAAATCGACAAAAAGCCAAAAAATGTGATTGTTGACGCTACACGGGCGTACGGTTGCCCGTGTGGTAGGTCGTGTGATCAATGAGGCTGGCTATGTGTGATTCATGGGTCAGGCCGAATTAGGCCGTGTGGGCCACACGAGCTCGTGGGCCCCACACGAGTGAACTACATGGGCGTATGGGAATATTGGGCCAGGCCGTAAGATCCATATGACTAAGGTCATTTTAGACCGTGTGGGCCATACGGGCATGTAAGCCCACATGGGTATGCAACATGAGCCGTGGGCCGATTTTCACTGATTGACTGCTAAGGCTGCACGGGTCGCCCATGTCGACTGTGAACCTACTGTAGGGTGGGTAAGTTTACCGAGACCCCTAATTGACTGAAATGATTGAAAGGCTATTATATTCCTATATAAGATAGATATGTATGTCTGTATGTTGAGCATGTTATATACACTATACTGATTATACATGATACCATGACATGTCTGTATAATGCATTGCATTGGGTTGGGAATTGATATTGATTGGAGGAAGTGTATTGAAAGGCTTCAAGCCTAACTTACTGGCAGCGCAACTGCAACTACTGTCTAGTACTGTATTCGATACTATTTGGAGTGTAGGGATGGATGGGTTGATTATATCCCCACATGGAGTGTAGGGTTGGACGGAGATGGAGTGTAGATGCTGGTTGGGTAGGATTTTATAACCGTATAACTGTCATTGTTACTGTACTGTGATGGGCTAAGGCCCTAATGCTTACTGATATTGAAAAGGACTTAGGCTCAAACTGAGATTATCTGTTATTGTCTGTTTGTTTGCATGGGGATTACACACTGAGTTTATGTAAACTTACCTCTTCTGTTTAATCTATACAAGTAATCCCTAGACATAGGCAAATCGGTTTAGCGAAGGACTTAGCGGTGGCCACACGACTCCTTTTTGCTATTTGATACTTATTTACGATTTTAAGTTTTATTTTGGGGTATTTTTTTGTAAAATGGCCTCTATGGATTTTTACCTAAAAATTAGATTTTATACTATATTTTGGTTATGTCTGCTAGAAGTAGGTGAAAACTCAGGTTTCTAAGAGAGATGAATGTTTTATCAAAGTACCACGCGCACGCAAACTATTTTAAAAGCTTCCGCAAAGTATAACGTTTTGAAAATGAATCACGATTTGGGAATTTATGAAAGATAATGATTTGTTCTAAACGAAAAATGGTTTTAGCAATGATACGATTTTCAAATGCACTATCATGTGACATCGCCAGATTCGACCATAACGTTTAGGCCGGGCTTAGGGTGTTACATTTAGTGGTATCAGAGCCAGGTTGCAAAATTCGGCTATGGATTTGGTTTTAAAGATTCGATTCTCTAAAAACTGATTTTTTAAATGACGTGAAACGTTTTTACTAAATGTGTGGCACATCGGGTCTTCGGCTCTGATCCTGTAAGTCCTCTAAACTGTTATCTGCTTATAAAATTGAAAATGCTATAGACAGTATGTACCAAGATTACTTTAGATAGACTGTATTGAAAGAAAACTCAAGTTAGTGTATACTAATTCTATAGAAAACTGATAAACACTGATAGACGCTGCGTTGGGCGAATACAAACTTTACATTTTTTATATTGCCTCTCATAATGTGTTAATAAATATTGAAATTGAAAACTGATGCATGAAACTGTTAATACAGATTAACACGAATAGACAATGAGCACAAGAGGTACTCGCGGACGGGGTACAAGAGGCCGTGGTAGAGGCCGTAGAGGTGCTCGAGCTAGGTCTTTATTTTTTGGCAAGTTGCCTAATTTGGATACAAGTGAGACACCGACTTCACCTGTGACTGAGACTGAGTCTTATGATTGAGTGGCTAGGGACAACGCACTATCCCAAGCCATGTTAAGGATTCTAGAGAGGGTCGTTGGGCCCAATACTAGAGCTGGAGGCCGCGGGTTGGTTACGGAATGAATTCGGTCTAATGGAGATGAGCTTTTCAGGGGTATTATTGGAGTTGCTCCTAATGTGATTGGATTGAGGCCATAGAGAGAATCATGGACAACCTGAACTGCACCCCTGAGCAAAAATTAAAAGGTGTTGTATCGCTGCACGTGATGAGGCCTATCAGTGGTGGCTCACTGTTGAGGAGGGCACTCAGCCCGATCGACTAACCTGGGAGTTCTTTAAGACCGATTTCCAGGAGAAGTATGTGGGGGCCAATTACGTGGATGCCCGTAGGAGGGAGTTCTTAAATTTGACTGAGGGAGATAGACCGGTGGCCGAGTGTGAGGTCGAATTTCTGAGTTTCAGCCGCTATGAGCAAGGTATGGTGGCGACTGAGTACGAGTGATGTGTTCGCTTCAGGGATGGCCTCAAGGATAATCTGAGGGTTCTGATAGCTCCACAGAGGGAGCGAAACTTTGCTGCATTGGTTGATAAGGTGAAGATCGCTGAGGAAGTAAAGAGCGCTGGGTGCCAGAACCGAGAAAGAGGTATGAATAAGAGGGATTCGGAGCCCTCGAGTTCTATTTAGAAGCCTAAGATAAAGGCCAGAGTTGATGGGCCGATTAGTGTTGGGGCTCCCATTGCTGTTACTGGACAACTGTTGTGTACTGATTGTGGTAGGCGCCATCAATGCGAGTGTTAGAAAAGAACTGGGGCATGTTTGAGGTGCAGTTCTCTAGAGCACTGTATTAGAGAGTGTCCACAAAGGTCCGATCTGATGCAAGCTCTGGGTAATAATATTGCACAGCCACCAAGAGTAGTTTATCAGCCACTGAGAGGCCAGTGTCAGGCTAGAGGTGGTAATGGTTTGGGTTGCGCACTGGGTAGAGGTGCTGGTCATATTGAGGCGAGGTAGCCGGCTCTAGTTTATATTGCTCGTTGCCGAGAGGATGGAGATGCTCCGGACGTCATTACGGGTACGTTCTTTATTTATGATTTACCTTATACTACGTGATAGATATAGGATCCACTCACTCCTATATAACTTGTATCGTATCTGAAAACTTGGTGACGAGCTAAAATGTGTGAAGATCTCTTGAAGATTTTAATGATAAAAACATTAGCATTATTAAAATTCGAAAAGAGATTTTATGTTTAGAGAGCTTAGGAATAAAAAAAGGATGAACTAATTTCGGGAGAAAAGTTTTGATTTGGAGTTTTAAAAATTTTTGAAGAATGGGAGGGAAGGAGACTTAGTTGTTAAATAAACAACCCATTTTTTTAAAAAATTGGGCCATTACCCATTTAATCAGCTCCAGTTTCTTCCTTTTTTCAAATAAGGCATTACTTTTCAATTAAAACCAATTTCAAAATTATTTTCAAATCAAACCTCATTTTTATAAATCCTTTTTCATGAAATTAATTCTCAGACACCTAATTTTAATTTCCTAAACTAAAATTATTAATTCTAGTTATTCTAATATTTTATTTAATTAATTCCTAATTATTTAATAATATAATCTAATTACGGTTTCTAGTTCACTAACACCTGATTTACTTACTTGATTCTCCAAACCTGGTTTTTGGGATGTGTGACTATCCTTAGATTTGAACCCCTAACACTTGCATTGATAAAACTTTAACTTTGCTACTCAACGAAAGCCTTAACTTAAAATAATTTGTGCATTTTAATTTTATTATGCACACTACATTACCTCTATAACTTGTATATCTATTTATACTATTATTTAAGCCTTTGACTAAATTGATACAACGAGTCAATCGAGCACCAACTCTGTTAGGAAAAATAAGAAAATGTCCTTTCATATATAAAATAACTTATATTATTCTATAGTGCTTTAGCCTTTTTTTTTGTTTTATTTTATAAATAAATAAATATTTTGCTTATGGTGAGATTTAAACTCACGACATTTATATTAATAAAACTTTAACTTTTCCACTCGATCAAAGTTTTATCTTAAATTGTTTTGTACATTCTAATTTTATTAAGCATACTTTATTACCTCCATCAATTTTATATATAATAATATTATTGATTGAGTTGGTGTCACAAGCTAACTTGACATCAACCTAAGATTAATAACAACACCATGATAAACTATTGTAATATATTTAATATTCTTAATATAATGCGGTTATGTGTTTAATTTTTTTAATAACACTTTAATCTAATTTTTAATATTATACATATTACTTGTGTTTTAAACCGCATGTTTCATTATTTATTGTATGTTATTTTTAAACACACATTTTATGTTTTAAATATGTAACATATATGTGTTTTAAATTGGGCAAATGACCAAAAAAAGCCCTTTTTTTTTCAAAAATTACCGAAATGGGCCAATTATTTAATTATTTACCGGAATGGTCCATTTTCCGCGAAATCGCGTCCATGTCAGCGCGATGTCAGGGTATGCGCCAGGAAATCGCGTCCACGTCAGCGCGATTTGCTGACGTGGATGAACAGTTTCTCATTTTTAGCTTGGAAAACTTTGAAAGGCCATAACTTTTCGCTCGGTTGTCCGATTGAGACGATTTTTTTATTTTGAATAACTTTTCGAGATCTACGCACTGACAAACTGCCGAAGGTGGTTTGCTGCACTTTTCGTCAAAAAAGATCCCTTTTGTCCCTAAATTTTGATTTTTTCGATTTAAAATTAAAATTTGAAACATTCAAATCATTATTTGTAGTGTGTGTATATGTTAATAGTTACGTACAGAAAAGTCAACTGAATATAATTTTATATTAAATTCATTTAAGTTCTTCTCAAATGACCAATGATTCTAACTGTCTTAATTATATGAGTTACCGATGCCTTTGCCTAAGCATCGATGAGCTAACATTTTATATAAGTTATTTCTAATTGTAATTAGCACTTTCTATCATTATGCAGGTTGCTTTTCCTAACTTGGAGAAAATCACAATCTGCCATTTGAGGAACGCAAAGAGGATATGGCACAGCAAATTTCATAAGAATTCCTTTTCTATGCTAAAAGAGTTGACTATTGAGGAATGTGATGTGCCATTTGAATCTTTTTTGTACTTGTTGCTATTGATTCAAAAAATATTTAAAATTGTTACTAACAAGATTCGAACCAAGGTACTAAGGGAAAAGAGCAAGCATATTAACCAACTAAGCTAAACTAATTAATTGATAAATTATAAAAATACTGTTATTATCTTAATTATATTACTTACGTTCTAACGATTTATCGGACCTATTCCATACACGTGTCAAATTAGAAGAAATAATACAACAATTCTGTAAAAAAATCCAGTGTTTACTTCAAATAAATAAGGAAAATAATGATTTGAATGTTTCAAAATTTAATTTTAAATCGAAAAAATCAAAATTTAGGGACAAAAAGGGATCTTTTTCGATGAAAAGTGCAGCAAACCGCCTTCGGCAATTTGTCAACGCATAGATCTAGAAAAGTTATTCGAAATAAAAAAAAAATCTTCTCAATCAGACAACCGAGCGAAAAGTTATGGCCTTTCAAAGTTTTCCAAGTTAAAAATGAGAAACTGTTCATCCACGTCAGCAAATCGCGTCCTAGAGGGCGCGATTTGTGTCCACGTAAGCAAATCGCGCTGACGTGGACACGATTTCCTGGCGCGTACCCTGACATCGCGCTAACGTGGACGTGATTTCGCGGAAAATGGACCATTCCGGTAAATAATTAAATAATTGGCCAATTTCGATAATTTTTGAAAAAAAGGGTTTTTTTTGGTCATTTACTGATACGGGGTTGCGCGCGGACCAAGATCGAGTTGCCAAGTCACGAGAAACTCCTACGAAAACCCTAAACAATTAGATCTGAAACAAAACAAAAAATTAAAAGATTAGATTTTTGAATTTTCAGATCTGAAATAAAATCCCCAAAACAGTAAAGAATCAAATAGAGAATAGAAATAAGTGTTAATAAGGAATCTTGAAACCCTAGAAGAGATTGCGATTCTGCCCAATTGAACACCCAGATAGTTTTCCCCAAATTTCGGCAATCTAATTTCTCCCAGAAAGAGTATGGATGAATCGGCAAGAACCCTAGAAATTGGGGATTTTTGGGCTAATTCCTTAAGATAGAAAAAGGCTGAAAACACAATAAGAACAGAAAATAAATTAGATAAAGATTCGGCACAAGCAGAAATAAAGAAAGAATTGACAGTAAGAAATTAAAAGATAAGTCCTAAGAAGCCTTGAAATCTCGAAAGATCTCACAACTCCCTTCAAACGGCTCTAATCTCCCCTCCAAAGAATATCAATGGCAAGAAGAAGGTTGAAGATGGCTCCCACAATCACAAGATTGTTAAAACAACTTCTAAAGAAAACTCAAGAGAGAAATCTTGGAGAAAACTCAAAGAAAATTCTGCTCTCAACAAATCTGAAATTTTAATAATAATGATAAGTGTTTAACAAGGTGGACAGCCATGCCTTTAAATAGGCCTTATAACTAGTCCTAATCTAATTAGAAAACTAAAATAAAAAAAACTCCTAATTATTTTAATATGGAAATTCGGTCAAAGGTCATTTTATCTGGGACTCTTGGACTGAATATTGACATAAAAATTTAAACTAAGTAAATAAATAAATAAATAAATAAATAAAAATAAAATAAAACTTTACAACTTGGGCCACTTTGACAATTTGGCCTGATTTTCAACTAAGTATGGATGGATTTCTTGATTGGGCTGGGAATTTGCTTATTGGGCCTCGCCTTCAAGAATTTGGGCTTTTGTGACTCGTATCATTCCCCCCTTCCTCAAAAAGATTCGTCCTCGAATCTGTAAAATCAAATGAACTCGACTTTCCTCTATCGAACGGGACTAATGGCAATTGAGTCCACTGAGAAGAATAGCCATGAGATAGTAAATAGCAACGGAAATAAGCTTGTAGTCCAATCATAAGCATAATAGAACAGGTATAACGCATGTGAATGGATAGATTCAGATTACCATGCAAACAATCTAATTTACTCACCACTGCCTCGTCAAATATTTGAAACAAAGATGGACATGTTTTAAGGCATTCAGTCGTCTCACATTGTTCCCACAAACCATGAATAAATTGCGAGTAATAAATCAAATGGTAAACATAATTGTCACAAGTAGGTATTTGAAAAGATTCACATGGTTCACAGAGTTGCATAATCATACCATGCATTAATCGACGGTCTATAGATTCACTCACACATGCATTATCAAAAACAAGAATCTTTTTATCAACCATCAAAACAGATATATCATCAATAAATAAAATAGGACAGTCAAGCACGTTTCGATCTAAGTGTTCATCAACACGATCTTTATCACTATCCGAGGAGTACAAAAGTGTTTCAAAGATTTCAAGCATCTTACCTCGATAAGCAGAAGAATAAGGGTCGATTTTACCTTTTTCATTTAAAACAAACCTTCGCTCATCGGGGGCATAGTGTAGTCGAATCTCCGTTGTTGAGTTAACCTTTGTCAAATGGAACTCAAACTTCATGTACAACCACATAAACTGTTTAAGGCACGAATATAAATTGAAAACAAATTTGGAAAATTTCGTTACCTTATTCTCCAAAACAGATTTGGACAAATTCGAGGATTTTACACAAGGTAAATCAAGAGAATAACAAATCACGCTTCTTTTCGTAATGACTTTATCAACCACAATCGAAGAGTAACAATTAATTGGATCAAAATGAGGGGATCTTTTAAGAACTAAGTCACCAAAAGTTTTATCAATAATTTTCAAATCTGCACTGGACTCGGTTTCTAAAATTTCCTTACCTCGCTTACCTTCGGGATCATGTAGTGTGATTTCATCTTTGCCTAAGTTGATCGTATGAAAGCGTCTTTCATTTGAGAGGTATTGAAGTTGAAAGTTATCTTTCGATCTTTCAGGAACCTGAAAAGTAGCAACACAAGAAAAATTCATATCTTGGTTAGTGGAAACATTCCTCACTAGCCTTTCCTCGTCTTTTTCTTTTGTTTCTTTTTCTAACTCATTTTCTCTTCTTTCTTCAACTTCTTTTTCAAATTTCTTTTCTGTTTCACATTCCTTTTCACTCTCAATCTCTTTTTGCTCTTTTTCATTCTCTTTTTCTTTTTCCTCACTTGTTTTAACAGAATTTCTCAGTTTGATTTGGTCCTCATGGACTTGTTCCGGAGTGAGCGGCACTAAGGTAAGTTTCTTTCCTTGATGCTTGAAAGAATACCTATTGGTACGACCATCGTGAGTGACTTTTCGATCCAGTTGCCATGGTTCTCCTAGCAATAAATGGCAGGCTTGAATAGGTACTACGTCGCACACGACTTCGTCTTGATATTTACCGATAGAAAAGGCGATGCGCACTTGTTGAGTGACCTTAAATTGGCTTTCGTTGCTAAGCCCTTGTAGTTGATAAGGTCGTGGATGCTTGGTAGTGGTTAAGCAAAGCTTTTCCACCATCGTCGTGCTGGCTACGTTCGAGCAACTTTCACCATCAATAATAACTCTACAAAGCTTACCTTGTACATGGCAGCGAGTATGAAAGAGATGTTCTCGTTGCTGCTCGCTCTTTGGTTTTGCCAAAGAGGGTTGTCCACGATCATGAAGATCATAATCAGTTCTAGGGACACGCCGAGGAGCGCGCCTATGAGCAGGAGGCTGGTTATCCACATCGTCTTTAATTTGATCTCGATATTGAGGCTCTTGATTCAACCGCACCTCATTGATAGTAGCAGTCAACGCTCGAAGTGCAGCAGCCTGTTCGTCCAACTGTTGTTGGAATTTTTTAAATATGTCACTAGTATTATCACCTGTAGACATTTTTTTTTAAAACCTGCAAAACACTCAACACTCAAAATAAAAGTTATCAAACCTCACTGTTAATCACTCAAAAAGAAAAAATCAAATTCTCAATGAGGTCGAATTCAATCTTGTGAGTTCTTTATCAGAGTTTATATCAACCAATTAGAGAGTGTGAACCAAACTACCAAAGAATCCTAATTTGCACTAGGATGCTAAAAACTGACGAGACACCAATTGATTCGTGTTGCACCGAGGAAGAAGTTGTGCACACGTTTAAATCCTACTAACACAAGAAACAAGAAGGTGTTAGATAACGTAAAGGAAGAATAAAGGTAAACAAATGAAAACCTACAGCTAAGAATCAATAAAAATTGCTGAAAACAGAAAACCCGAAAAACTGTGGAGTAACTTGACAACTTCGTTCGAGGTGTTCCTGATCTCAAAAAATCACAAAATTAAATCTCAAATGTCCTTAAATATTTAATTTTTGATCTAGAAAGTTTGGGCACCAAACTCAACCCGCTGAATTTTTTTTTAAATTTTATTGGATTTCGTCTTTTTTTCGATTTTTTTGACTTTTTGACTGATTTTTTTGCGGGAATAATTTTTTTATATTCAATCACAGTGCCAAACACATGTATGTAAAATTTCAGATCAATCGGACAACGTTTACCCACTCAAATGAATTTTTTTTGAACAATTTTTCTGGGTAAAACTGCTGTTTATGCTTTAAAAAATAGAGATCAGTTTAGAAATCAACCAAGAACACCCAAAACGCCCAAAATCTGATACCAAATGATACGGGGTTGCGCGCGGACCAAGATCGAGTTGCCAAGTCACGAGAAACTCCTACGAAAACCCTAAACAATTAGATCTGAAACAAAACAGAAAATTAAAAGATTAGATTTTTGAATTTTCAGATCTGAAATAAAATCCCCAAAACAGTAAAGAATCAAATAGAGAATAGAAATAAGTGTTAATAAGGAATCTTGAAACCCTAGAAGAGATTGCGATTCTGCCCAATTGAACACCCAGATAGTTTTCCCCAAATTTCGGCAATCTAATTTCTCCCAAAAAGAGTATGGATGAATCGGCAAGAACCCTAGAAATTGGGGATTTTTGGGCTAATTCCTTAAGATAGAAAAAGGCTGAAAACACAATAAGAACAGAAAATAAATTAGATAAAGATTCGGCACAAGCAGAAATAAAGAAAGAATTGACAGTAAGAAATTAAAAGATAAGTCCTAAGAAGCCTTGAAATCTCGAAAGATCTCACAACTCCCTTCAAACGGCTCTAATCTCCCCTCCAAAGAATATCAATGGCAAGAAGAAGGTTGAAGATGGCTCCCACAATCACAAGATTGTTAAAACAACTTTTAAAGAAAACTCAAGAGAGAAATCTTGGAGAAAACTCAAAGAAAATTCTGCTCTCAACAAATCTGAAATTTTAATAATAATGATAAGTGTTTAACAAGGTGGACAGCCATGCCTTTAAATAGGCCTTATAACTAGTCCTAATCTAATTAGAAAACTAAAATAAAAAAAAAACTCCTAATTATTTTAATATGGAAATTCGGTCAAAGGTCATTTTATCTGGGACTCTTGGACTGAATATTGACATAAAAATTTAAACTAAGTAAATAAATAAATAAATAAATAAATAAAATAAAAATAAAACTTTACAACTTGGGCCACTTTGACAATTTGGCCTGATTTTCAACTAAGTATGGATGGATTTCTTGATTGGGCTGGGAATTTGCTTATTGGGCCTCGCCTTCAAGAATTTGGGCTTTTGTGACTCGTATCATTCCCCCCTTCCTCAAAAAGATTCGTCCTCGAATCTGTAAAATCAAATGAACTCGACTTTCCTCTATCGAACGGGACTAATGGCAATTGAGTCCACTGAGAAGAATAGCCATGAGATAGTAAATAGCAACGGAAATAAGCTTGTAGTCCAATCATAAGCATAATAGAACAGGTATAACGCATGTGAATGGATAGATTCAGATTACCATGCAAACAATCTAATTTACTCACCACTGCCTCGTCAAATATTTGAAACAAAGATGGACATGTTTTAAGGCATTCAGTCGTCTCACATTGTTCCCACAAACCATGAATAAATTGCGAGTAATAAATCAAATGGTAAACATAATTGTCACAAGTAGGTATTTGAAAAGATTCACATGGTTCACAGAGTTGCATAATCATACCATGCATTAATCGACGGTCTATAGATTCACTCACACATGCATTATCAAAAACAAGAATCTTTTTATCAACCATCAAAACAGATATATCATCAATAAATAAAATAGGACAGTCAAGCACGTTTCGATCTAAGTGTTCATCAACACGATCTTTATCACTATCCGAGGAGTACAAAAGTGTTTCAAAGATTTCAAGCATCTTACCTCGATAAGCAGAAGAATAAGGGTCGATTTTACCTTTTTCATTTAAAACAAACCTTCGCTCATCGGGGGCATAGTGTAGTCGAATCTCCGTTGTTGAGTTAACCTTTGTCAAATGGAACTCAAACTTCATGTACAACCACATAAACTGTTTAAGGCACGAATATAAATTGAAAACAAATTTGGAAAATTTCGTTACCTTATTCTCCAAAACAGATTTGGACAAATTCGAGGATTTTACACAAGGTAAATCAAGAGAATAACAAATCACGCTTCTTTTCGTAATGACTTTATCAACCACAATCGAAGAGTAACAATTAATTGGATCAAAATGAGGGGATCTTTTAAGAACTAAGTCACCAAAAGTTTTATCAATAATTTTCAAATCTGCACTGGACTCGGTTTCTAAAATTTCCTTACCTCGCTTACCTTCGGGATCATGTAGTGTGATTTCATCTTTGCCTAAGTTGATCGTATGAAAGCGTCTTTCATTTGAGAGGTATTGAAGTTGAAAGTTATCTTTCGATCTTTCAGGAACCTGAAAAGTAGCAACACAAGAAAAATTCATATCTTGGTTAGTGGAAACATTCCTCACTAGCCTTTCCTCGTCTTTTTCTTTTGTTTCTTTTTCTAACTCATTTTCTCTTCTTTCTTCAACTTCTTTTTCAAATTTCTTTTCTGTTTCACATTCCTTTTCACTCTCAATCTCTTTTTGCTCTTTTTCATTCTCTTTTTCTTTTTCCTCACTTGTTTAACAGAATTTCTCAGTTTGATTTGGTCCTCATGGACTTGTTCCGGAGTGAGCGGCACTAAGGTAAGTTTCTTTCCTTGATGCTTGAAAGAATACCTATTGGTACGACCATCGTGAGTGACTTTTCGATCCAGTTGCCATGGTTCTCCTAGCAATAAATGGCAGGCTTGAATAGGTACTACGTCGCACACGACTTCGTCTTGATATTTACCGATAGAAAAGGCGATGCGCACTTGTTGAGTGACCTTAAATTGGCTTTCGTTGCTAAGCCCTTGTAGTTGATAAGGTCGTGGATGCTTGGTAGTGGTTAAGCAAAGCTTTTCCACCATCGTCGTGCTGGCTACGTTCGAGCAACTTTCACCATCAATAATAACTCTACAAAGCTTACCTTGTACATGGCAGCGAGTATGAAAGAGATGTTCTCGTTGCTGCTCGCTCTTTGGTTTTGCCAAAGAGGGTTGTCCACGATCATGAAGATCATAATCAGTTCTAGGGACACGCCGAGGAGCGCGCCTATGAGCAGGAGGCTGGTTATCCACATCGTCTTTAATTTGATCTCGATATTGAGGCTCTTGATTCAACCGCACCTCATTGATAGTAGCAGTCAACGCTCGAAGTGCAGCAGCCTGTTCGTCCAACTGTTGTTGGAATTTTTTAAATATGTCACTAGTATTATCACCTGTAGACATTTTTTTTTAAAACCTGCAAAACACTCAACACTCAAAAATAAAAGTTATCAAACCTCACTGTTAATCACTCAAAAAGAAAAAATCAAATTCTCAATGAGGTCGAATTCAATCTTGTGAGTTCTTTATCAGAGTTTATATCAACCAATTAGAGAGTGTGAACCAAACTACCAAAGAATCCTAATTTGCACTAGGATGCTAAAAACTGACGAGACACCAATTGATTCGTGTTGCACCGAGGAAGAAGTTGTGCACACGTTTAAATCCTACTAACACAAGAAACAAGAAGGTGTTAGATAACGTAAAGGAAGAATAAAGGTAAACAAATGAAAACCTACAGCTAAGAATCAATAAAAATTGCTGAAAACAGAAAACCCGAAAAACTGTGGAGTAACTTGACAACTTCGTTCGAGGTGTTCCTGATCTCAAAAAATCACAAAATTAAATCTCAAATGTCCTTAAATATTTAATTTTTGATCTAGAAAGTTTGGGCACCAAACTCAACCCGCTGAATTTTTTTTTAAATTTTTATTGGATTTCGTCTTTTTTTCGATTTTTTTGACTTTTTGACTGATTTTTTTGCGGGAATAATTTTTTTATATTCAATCACAGTGCCAAACACATGTATGTAAAATTTCAGATCAATCGGACAACGTTTACCCACTCAAATGAATTTTTTTTGAACAATTTTTCTGGGTAAAACTGCTGTTTATGCTTTAAAAAATAGAGATCAGTTTAGAAATCAACCAAGAACACCCAAAACGCCCAAAATCTGATACCAAATGATACGGGGTTGCGCGCGGACCAAGATCGAGTTGCCAAGTCACGAGAAACTCCTACGAAAACCCTAAACAATTAGATCTGAAACAAAACAGAAAATTAAAAGATTAGATTTTTGAATTTTCAGATCTGAAATAAAATCCCCAAAACAGTAAAGAATCAAATAGAGAATAGAAATAAGTGTTAATAAGGAATCTTGAAACCCTAGAAGAGATTGCGATTCTGCCCAATTGAACACCCAGATAGTTTTCCCCAAATTTCGGCAATCTAATTTCTCCCAAAAAGAGTATGGATGAATCGGCAAGAACCCTAGAAATTGGGGATTTTTGGGCTAATTCCTTAAGATAGAAAAAGGCTGAAAACACAATAAGAACAGAAAATAAATTAGATAAAGATTCGGCACAAGCAGAAATAAAGAAAGAATTGACAGTAAGAAATTAAAAGATAAGTCCTAAGAAGCCTTGAAATCTCGAAAGATCTCACAACTCCCTTCAAACGGCTCTAATCTCCCCTCCAAAGAATATCAATGGCAAGAAGAAGGTTGAAGATGGCTCCCACAATCACAAGATTGTTAAAACAACTTTTAAAGAAAACTCAAGAGAGAAATCTTGGAGAAAACTCAAAGAAAATTCTGCTCTCAACAAATCTGAAATTTTAATAATAATGATAAGTGTTTAACAAGGTGGACAGCCATGCCTTTAAATAGGCCTTATAACTAGTCCTAATCTAATTAGAAAACTAAAATAAAAAAAAAACTCCTAATTATTTTAATATGGAAATTCGGTCAAAGGTCATTTTATCTGGGACTCTTGGACTGAATATTGACATAAAAATTTAAACTAAGTAAATAAATAAATAAATAAATAAATAAAAATAAAAATAAAACTTTACAACTTGGGCCACTTTGACAATTTGGCCTGATTTTCAACTAAGTATGGATGGATTTCTTGATTGGGCTGGGAATTTGCTTATTGGGCCTCGCCTTCAAGAATTTGGGCTTTTGTGACTCGTATCATTTACCCTTTTAAATTTTGTAGTTTATAGAAATACCTTTGTCAAATTTTAAATTATATATAATTATTCCCTCGTTCATTAATTTAGTATACTTTTATCTGCAAACCATTAAATATTGAAAATTTTCTTATAATTTTGTAAAAAAATCAATTAAATTTTAGAGTTTAATGAGTTTATTGTAGGTTAACCAACTAGTTTTAATTGAAATAATTTATTTAATTTTTATTTTTTGATTATTTAACTAATCCTCTGCATTTTGTAGGCCCATTAAGAGTGTAGATACTGACCATGAGTTTTTAAAGCTGCTCCATACTCAAGGTGAGGATCAAACCCTCGAGCACTAAAATAGAGAAATTAGAAAGATCATTGAAAACAAAGCAAGCAATAAGGATTTCTTGGGCACCAAGTTAGCTTGAAACAGATGGAGCTTTGAGGACCTTCAAGAACCTGAAAGATTCAACTAATTACACCATAAATTAACCAATAAACTTAAAAAAAATAAACAACTAAAAATGAATCAAAAGATAATAGATCGATCGATGGATGTGATGAAAAGAAGAAATAATATGGATGGTGTTTGTGACAAAGAAGTTAGATAAATAGTCTAGTATTTTTTAAACTTGCATCAACAATAAATTACAGTGAACCCTCTCAATTAATTTGAATTAGATAACCTAACATTATGATAAATCTCCTCCACAATCTTAAAGAATTGAAGTAAATGTTCTATAAAAAAGGAAACAAGATATTATATCATAAATTTTTTGTTTCCATTAGAGTATTTTGTTATTAAAAATTCAAGCAAATTACAAGTTAATATTGGCCAACCATGCTTAAGTATTTAAAAGCAAGTATAAGTATGTATAAGCACTCGACCAATATGTTACAACTTGGAATAAATCCTACTTGAGTCTTAGGTAATTGCTAAACCTCTTAAAACTTAGTCAACTATCTTGCAATGTGGGAGAATGCCTCTTATTTTGACCAAAATTTATCTTGCAACTTGGATTATACATGTTAAGACCACATTATTGATTTGATATACTGAGATGATAGAGGCACTTAAGATTTAACCTGCAAAAAGCTTACCTATTGAATTAACCCCTAGTAAACCCCTTTGATCCTAACACATTTTTTTCCTGACCCATTTCTATTAACCAATAACCCATATGTATGTTGTAAAACTATCCTTGTTATTGACTCTCTTTTTGTCGAGATTTGATTTGGTTAGATGTCTAACTATGTTTCATTTTTTTTGTTGACTTGCTAAATTTTATTTTTTTTCTAAAAAAATGAAAAAAATGAATAAAAACAAAAGGAAAAAGGAAAAAGTATTTTTGATTGAGCTTGAATAGTTAGTTTGTAATTTCTCTTAATTCAGCAACCGATTATTTTTCTAGTTTGGTACGTTATTGATTCCATCTCGATTATAACCAACTTTTCTGGCCTTTTCCATGCCCTTAACCTAAGCTCCATTACAACCTTTTAAAGACCTCTTGATTGGTGTGTCATCTCATTTTTTAGTGGTGGAAAATTGATTTTCAAGCAAGCATATGGTAATGACATTTCTTGTTTGACTGTTGAGTGCATATTTCATGAACCTTAAACGCTTTGAGAGCTTTAAGTGATCTATAGTGAGGATTTCAATTCTTATTGATTTTGAATTTAAGGAAATTATTTAGATAAGGGGAGACACCTACGTTTTTTTGCTTTAAAAATTTCGACTTGGATTGCTTGCATCTTTAGTGTCCTTTTGGTTGAGTTTCCAATGCATGATTGTTTGCGAATCATCTTGAAACATTATTGATTAAAATGAAAATTGAGAAAGTTAAATTGAATGTGGATTGAGGATTTTGCTTGAGGATAATCAAACACTTAATTGTGGTGATATTTGATAAATGTCAAAAGTAACATGTTTTAGCCTCATTCTTAATGCATTTTTGGATGATTATTCAATTTAAAATGGTGAATTTTATGCTTCTAATCCTTTAAATTCATGTTTATATACTTAGGAGAGCATTTGAGAGTAAAAAAGAGCAAAAATCTGAAAATAGAAGCAAGTTTTAGGAGCTACATGGGCTGGACACACAACTATGTGGATTTCGCGAAATGCACTTTAGAAATGCAAAAAAAAAAAACACAATTTTTAGGTTTTTCGGGCATTCTAAGACCTATATATACCAAATATAAGAATAGGGGAGTAAGCCGTCAGAAAATATTGAAGAAAACAACTAAAAAAACACCATTAAAGCTAACTCTGAAGCAAATTCCCCTCAAGATTGAAGATCTCCTTTTGATTTCTTTCAATTTTATTATGAGTTTCTTTATTTCTTGTGGTTATATTTTCTTTGAGATGTTTTTATTTGCAATTATGAACTAATTTTCTAAATACCTAGGGGAGATGAACCCTATGATGAATTCTGTCTTTTGATTTCTATTTTACGTAATAAATACTTGAATCTTGTTCTCAATTATGTGTGCTTAATTCTTTGTTTAATATTTTCAGACTATTAATCCATGTTTGATATGCTTGAATCAGAGGAGAAATAGACCCTGTTTAATAGTAGATCTAACATAATTGAGTGGAGTTGCATGCAATCTTAGAAATAGGATGACATAAATCTATTATATTAGAGTTAAATCTAATAAGGGGACCCATAGATCGAGTTAATACAGCAATAGGGGTTTTAATTAGAAAGAAATTTCAATTAATCAACCTAGAGTTAGTTTGTCTTAGTCTTGAAGAGAGATATTAGTATAATTTTGGGATTTCTACGAATCAAGATACTTAGTGAAGAAATTGCGTAACATAGATTGATAATGACAGATGAAATCTAGGTGAATTCTTTCTTGGGTATTGTTTCGCTTCTTAGTTGTTTACTCGATTATTTTTTTTGATTTGTTCTTTGTCGTGTTCTTTAGTTAATTAATTTAGTTAATTTTAAATTTAATTTTAATCAATCACTCCAATATGTCGGTTAAATAATAGAGAGACGATAATTACTAGTACTTTTAGTCTTCATGGGAACTATATCTTTGCTCATCGTAGCTATACTATTAATTGATAGGTACACTTGCCTTTGTTGAATTTTTAGTTGGTTTACGACTGCAATTAGTGTCTCAAGCAAGGTGGAGTCAAAAGCCGAAACAGGGGCGATGTCATGATGAGAAAATGCCCAATATTGCAACAACGCAATGAACAGAGGCCTCATCTTGATGAAGAGTCACACAACGTTGCTACGACACAAAAAAATTTCTGATTGTTACAAGTGTAAAGCTGTTTCGGATCTATTTGGGGCTCCATTCGACCTTAAGGTACCCTCACCATTTCAGTTAACTAATTATAAGTTGGCTCGTGATAGGAAAATACGAGAAATCTAAACACCACAAAAATATTCTGAAGGAAACCTAGTGGCTTATGCTCTAAGTGTTGCCAAGAACAGAGGCGAATCTAGGGGCCTGACATGGGCCTCGACCCTCCAAAATGGAAAATTGCTATTTAGGCCCTTTATTTTTAAAAAATTTTAAATTAGTAAAGGTAAAATTACATTTTGGCCCCATAAAATTATAAAAATTCGATTTAATCCTTTAAAATTTATAAATATATAGACTATAAAAAATTTAAAATTTCATTCGGCCCCCCTAAAAAGTTGTTTTGGCTTCACCCCTGGCCGAGGGTATTGATTCAACCGATCCTTCATGTTATTATGAGGCAGTTCAAGCCTCTAACTTTAGCAAATTGCTCGTTCCAATGAAAGAAGAAACATAATCGCTTCAGAAGAATAAGACTTGTAGGCTAGTTAAACCACTCACTGGTAAAAGAAGCGTTGGTTACAAATAGGTGTTTAAAATGAAGGAAGGTTCGAGTCCTAACAACACTAAGTACAAGGCAAGATTGGTTGCAAAGGGCGACAATCAAGTGGAGGGAGTTGAATTTCATGATGTTTTCTCTCCAATTTTGAAACATACATCCATTTGGGTGCTTTTGGCCCTTATTGCATCAAATAATCTTGAGTTAGAGCAGTTTTATGTAAAGACTGTTTTCCTTCACGGTGATCTTAAGGAGGACATCTACATGCAATAACTGGAAGGCTTCAAATTTGAATGTAAAGAAGATTATGTTTGTCTCTTACAAAAGTCTTTGTACTGTTTGAAGCAGTCTCCTCAATAATTGTATAAAAAGTTTGACTCCTTCATGTTGAGTAATGGTTTTTCTTGAAGTAAGTATGATAGTTGTGTTTATCTATAATGTCTTTGTAGCATCCCATTTTTAGTGGTGTTAGAAATAGTGGTTTCAAGACCACGATTTCGATGAGGGAGTAAATATTTTAATATTTATTTAAAGTCTATGGGGTTATATTAGAGTTGTATTGAAGTTTCGTTAAGAAATTTTGAAGTTTAAATAGTTAATTAGGTAAAAAGGGATAAATTGTAATAGAAGCAAAATTTCAATTCTATTAGTTTAATGGGTTATTTGGCTATGGAAAGGAAAGGTAATGAACTTAGATAATAATTATACCATATATGTTGATAGTGGACACATTATGGACATGTTTATGCTAGTATTTATGTTATAACTTAAGGGTAAAAGAATAAATAATTAAATAAGCATGAGATAAATAAAACAAAGGCTATCATCTTCTTTCTTTTTACTTGTTAAATCGAAAGCACCATTGAAGGGGGAGAAAAGCTTCAGTTTTGTTAATTCACTTGCATGGTATGTATTCAAGTCCCGTTTTAGTAACTTTTATATTTTTGAGTTCATTTTAGCTTAAACTAATTAGTCCGAGGGTTAATTTGAAAATTTATTAAAGGTTGAGGGATATGTTAGGAATGAAGTTGATGAATTTATGATGTTAATTGATAGATTATTAAACTTGGTTGTTAAATAAACTTGTTTTGTTAAGTGATTTTTGATTAATTTAGGGTTAATGACTTATTTGCTTAAAGTGTAAAATTCCTTGGAATTTATGTGAAATTTGAGTAAATATGGGTTGTTTAGGTCTCATAGTAAAATCGGTTAGTATGCTTTAGTTAGAAAAATGGTAAATTAACAAGTTAAGAGTTTAGGGACTAAATTGTATGAAAGTTAAAATAGTAGGGGTAATTTTATAATTTCTTGATAATATAAATTATAGATTGAATTGAATACTTGAGGTTATTTAAAGTACTTAACTGAATGAAATTATCTATTTAGATCAAGATAAACCACAACCGGATTTAAATCAGGGAAAGGCAAAAGCTTTGGATTAGTCTCCAACTCTACTTTTGCGACTATAGTTATCGACGTAAGTTCGTATGAATTATAATCTTACTAATGACATTTTGATTGATTAATTTTTAAATTATATTAGTTATAAACTGACTTGAATATATATATCGATGTTTTGAATATTTGACGGTTAAATAATCCCGTTTGAACCTTAAGAATTCTTAAGATACGAATGACATGTCATTATCGATTTCATGTTTTGGGTGTTGGTCTTGAATGTCCTATCGATGGTTGAGGTCCTACATCGTGTGAGTTCTCCACAAATCGTGTGAGTAGCATTGTGTAGCTAACAGTCTGACCCACAACTCATGTGGAAGGCCCCTTTCACAGCTTGTGCGAGCAATATTGAGAAGGAAAGGTTATGGTTATATGGAAAGGCATGTTATGTGTAAGCATTCCCAAGTATCCAACGTAATTCTAGATGGTTCAACAGGTAAGTTGAGGTTAATGGCAAGACATGTATGAAATTGTATAATTGTTCATAATCTTATGAAAAGGTAAGTTGATGAATGTAAATGAATGGAATGGAATGGAACCAAATAAATATGTGATGAATGATATGTACATGGAAATTCACTTATAATATGGTTGATTTTCTATATGTGATATGTATAAGCTTACTAACTTGTGAGTTTGGTGGTGTTTATAGGATTATATTAAGCTTATGAGTATGGTAATAAATTTATGCATACTTCATAAAATGAGTTTAAGAAGGGTAAGTTTATGTTTGAATTTATACGAGCTTACTAAGCACTAGTTGCTTACGTCGTTATTTTTCTCTATTTCGTAGATTGTCAGAAGCTCGACCGGTTGAAAACTTGTCGGAGTTCTATCACACTATCCAACAATCACTTTGGTAATTTTTGAGTTATTTTGGCCAATGTTATAAATGGCATGTGTAGGAATTTTTATAATGAAAGTATTTGAGTATGCTAATGATCAATTTGGTATGAGTATGTATTTTATGCATACATTTTGATTGTGTAGGCTTATGGTGTAATTGGTTTGTCTATATATTAAAAGCCATATGCATAAGGTGATTTTGGCATGTTTTAATGGAATGTGAATGGTTTGACAATAGATGCCATTAGGTAGCTAAATTGACTATGTTTTGTGCTTGAGATGTGACATTATAGCCTTGTTTTGATTAAAGTTATTTTGGTATAAATGTGGTGCCTTTGAATAACATATTGGTTAGGAGAAATAGGTTGATTGAATTGGTATGTTTATGAGTTTGAAGTGTGTTTAGGTCTATTGAATGTATGCACTAATGAAGTAGATTGTTGGGCAAGTTTTGGACTTTAAATGGCTTGTTTTAGAGTCAAATTATGGACACATGGCCTGGGGCATGGGCTGTCACATGGCCGTGTGATACACACGGCTTGGTTACATGATCATGTGTATCAAGTTAGTGAGCCACATGGTCTGGCACACCGTCTGCGACACAGCCGTGTGAATCAAGTTAGTGAGTTACATGGTCTGGCACACGGCCTACGACACGGCTGTGTGGCCTTAGTCAGTGAGTTACACGGTTTATGACATGGGCTGGGACACGATCTTTTTGTTTTATTGTTCGAATACCACATGGTCTGGGCTATGTCACACGGCCTGGCTACACGGTCGTGTGACCCCTGTTTCAAAATTTCCAACTTTTTCCCAAATTTTTTGTATTATTTTAAATTAGTTCCAGATTGATCCCGATTTGTTCTTAGGGCCCCGAATGCTCGTTTTAAGGCCCAAATGTGTATCGTTGCTAGATTTGTAATAAGTTTTATGTATTAATATTAAATAGCATTATTTGTTTTGAATTGTACAGTAATGCTTCGTAACCCTAATATGGCTATGGGGACAGGTTAGGGGTGTTACAGTCTTAATGGTAGTTCTTTTATATATTTGTTGCTTTACGTTGATGATATGTTAATTGCGGCTAAGAATCCATTTGAAACTGCTCACCTTAAAATCATGCTTAACTCTAAGTTTGAGACGAAGGATTTAAGTGGAGCAAAGAAAATTTTAGGGTTGGAAATTTTGAGAGCTAAACATTCTGGGAATTGTTTTTATCGCAACAATGGTACATCAAGAAGATCCTTGATCAATTTGAGAGCAAGATACAAAATCGGTAAGTACTCCTTTAGCTGCACACTTTAAAATCTCAATTTTAAATTTCCTACAGAATGAAAAAGATGAAAGGTACAGTCAAAAGTACCTTATTCAAACGATGTTGGAAGCTTGATGTATGCAATGGTATGCACTCGTCTCGATATTGCACATGCTGTTACTGTTGTTAGCCAATACATTGCAAATCCTGGTAAGTTACACTGACATGCAAATAAGTGGATTTTCAAATATTGACGGGGTACTTCTAACATGTGCTTAGAGTTTGAAAGAACTCAAAAGAGTTTAGTCGGATATGTTCATTCTGATTATGCAAGAGACTTAGATCGAAGAAGGTCTTTCACAACTTACCTATTTGCTTTTGGGAATTGATTAGTTGGAAAGTGACACTACAAGCTACAATGGCTTTGTCGACTACTGAAGCACAATACATGGCAATTACTGAAGCAGTAAAAGAAGCAATTTGATTAAGGAGCCTATTCAGTGAACTGGTAAGTCAAAAATGGGTAATTGTCGTATATTGTGATAGTCAAAGTGTTATACATTTCACCAAAGATCAAATCCATCAAGAGAGAACGAAGCACATAAAAATTCGTTATCATTTTGTTCGAGAGGTGATCATTCAATGGGATATTCAGATTCTTAAAATTGGCACAGAACACAACCCAACTGACATGTTGACAAAGAGCCTTCTAGTTTCAAAGTTCGAGCATTGCTTAGACTTGGTAAGTATTCGATGAAGAATCAATTAAGCTCGTAACAGGGCTCGACAAGGGAGTTGGTCCAAATATGAGTCAAGGTAGAGATTTGTGGGAGAATGCCTCTTATTTTGACCAAAATTTATTTTAGTTTTTCTTCTCCTAATTAAACTTTGTTTTTAGTTTCCCACTTAAACTCTAATTAACCTAGAGTTGTTGTAGTCATATATGCTACGAATTTTAGCCTATAAATAGGCCTTAATTACTCTAGGTTTTACACAACAAAAATATTTAGATTGAGAGAATTTTGTTCTTTGTTTCGAAGGATTTTTCTTGTGGGTTTAATTCTCTCCATCTTTTATACTCTTATTTATTATAGTAAAATCTCCTATTGCCTGTGATTTTATTTATCCTCTTTTGAGGAGTTTTTCTACGTAAAATTTGTGTGTTCAATCTTTTCGATTCTTATTTTCTTCACTTTGTTAGTTGTTTAATCGGGTTTATCCTCTACATGCAAAATAAGTAATATTGTCACATCCCAAAATTCTATTAAATGTTGCTAGTTATTAAACAAGCATGTGAAGTGGTGTAGTGGTTAAATAGCTTTAGTAACTCCTAAAAGGAAAAAGTTCTAGCCTTCATAATATCATTTTATTTTTTCAAAATTCATGCAAAATTTAGTCAACCTTTTCCATGCAAAAAACCGTCCATCCTTTGCATGTAACTCCTACTCATCATTTTTTTTGTAATTCCACACTTTGAATTTTGAAAAGACAAAACTCCCAAAGTTCTTGTGAATTACTTTTCCTAACTATCTTATCTCACCTCTAGAATGCTTTATTGGGACCTTACCCTTGGTGACCATCCATTCTTCCCCCTCTCACACTCTCATTTTGTTTTTTTATCATAAATTTTTCTCTCTTTTATCCTCCTTGTGCCGCCCATATTGGCTCTCGTCATTGCAATTTTATTTTATTTTTGCTTAATTTTCCAACTTCAAACTGAAACACCACCCCAAACCACCAAATCACCACCATAGCACCACCACATCACCACCACACTGAAACTGAACAAATATTTAAATTTGACCACCCAAAAACACATTTCTTTACTTGTTTTTCTTCTCTTTTATTTTTATTTTCTTTGATCATCTTTTGGAAAACTTCATTTCTTTTCTTCTACTGAAATTCCCAAATGCTTTTTGGAGTCTTCTTCAATCTTAGAAATATTCTCAAATTTTGGGTAACTCGTATCTTTTACTTTCTTTTTAATTTGTATTCTTTCATCTATTCTATTTTCATGTCATGAACACTAATCCAATTCTTGTAAACTTTTTATTAAAATAGATTCTCTCATCAATTCAAGTCCTCAACTATAGAAGTGTTCATTTTGGTTCAACTTGGAAATAAAGGAGTAAGTATTAAGTTGTGAAGTTGTAAAGTTTTGGATAATTTTTATCATGGATGATTATTTTATTGGAGAAAAAAGAATACTAATTTTATGAACAATATCTTTAGGTGCGAATCAAAGCCTAATTCTTTTGGATTGGAGGCGATCAAGCATTAGTTGGATTTACAATTCAAATTAATTAAGGTGTGCATTTTATGCAAGTTAAAAACATAAGGTTTTAACTAAAAGTATATTGTTTTATTATACAATTGAAAACATTATGTTTTGTTGTAACAAGTGAATGACTTTATGGTTTCAAGGTAAGTCTTCTTACTTGAGATGTGACAATTATTATTATGATTTGATAATTATTTTTCTAAACTCATGTTGTGCAAAAATCATAGTTATTTGTTTATTGAAGTAACATGGATTACCATGTATATTGAAACCTACATGATGTATATGAAAGCATGATTATCATGTTTACTGTTTTGCTATATGATTTGTATGCCATGATGCATTATATGGGGTTGGGACATGTGTAAGGAGGAAGATGTGGCAGTACTAATCTACAAATTTAGTGGTTTATCCACGACCTACAAGGTGGTTTATCTACAACCTACATGTTTTAGTAGTTTGCTTGCAAATTTGGTGGTTTCTTCCACATATATGTTGGTTTGTTTTGGATGGATGAGTTCTTGGGAGCTCCTTATGGTGTGTAGTAGAGATAGGTAAGATATTTTAAAAGAAATTGCACAATTGTTTTACAAAATTTGCATTGCCACAGACATGTGCATAAAATTGACTATTTTGTATGATATGTATGTGAATATTGTTATTTAATTTGTTATGAAATTCACACTAAGCTTAAAAGCTCACTACATTAGTTTTATAACCTTTTTAGATGATTCATGGGTATAGGACTTGGATTCAACATGTGGAGGAGTCTCTCGAATGAATTCATTATTAAAAATGGTATATGAACTTTTCGAGTTGTTATTTTGAACATTGGACATTAAACTTTTAATGGGATATTTTTACTTTTAAAATTATAAATTATCATGCATGCATGCTTGATGAACTTAAAATATTTTAAATTGTTGTATTTGGAATTATTATGATTTTTATTTTCTTATAAATTTAATAAATAATTTTCTAAGTATTTACAAAGTCTGTTGCGAAAGCTTTTATCAAAATCACTAAGACTTATTTAAAGATATTGCAAATTCTTTATTTCAACCTTTTAAAATGATAACTCGATAAACAATGAAAATTTTCAAATGTTGCGCTTTAATAAAAGTATTTCAAAAACTACTTAAACACATATGCTTTTATCAGGTAATAGTTTTTAATGGGTTTTAATGTAAGTTTCAGAATTTGACCGTAATGTCTAAGTTAAATTTGGGGGTTACAAATATAAATTTCTTTAAACCTATTTAAACTCTTATGCTTGAAGCTAAAGTGAACACTTCATAATAAATAAATCTAAAAAATATATAAGACCTAATGAATATATAATTGAATCAAATATAAAATACAATTTAAAAGCTAAAAGAAACTCTAGAGCTCCTCATTCACATTTTAATCTTGTTTAAATTTTTTTTCATTAAAATGACTATAACTTAAAATCTTGGACGCAAAGTGAAGTGATTCAAAGTGTTATTTGAAGTTAAGAAACAACTTTTCTATTTATCAGAAGATATTTCTATTAAAAAAATACTAGAATCACATTCAAAAAAATATGTCACAAATTGTTTGATTTTCTATTCTTAGAAAAATGATAAGATTGGTGAACTTATTTGAATGAGTTTAATTTAATAATATTTTTCGCTTAAAAATGATTGTGTTATCAAAAGTAAAACCATTCTTATAATAATAGCTTTTAAATGTAGAGAACTTTTATCTTTTTTTTAAATGAAAAAAAAATAATTTAAAACTTTAAAACTTAATGATTTAATTGTAGATTAACAAATTATATTTTAATTAATTTTTTAAAATTTTATCTATCAATTTGAAATTTAAATAAATAACTTATAATTTCATATTAGCTGTGTTTTCCCGCGAGATTCTATTGACCCTTGACCGTTATAACTGAAAAAGAAGCTTTCGTTATGCTTTCATGTTGTTTGTATAGAACCCATGAAACCATTCCCATTTCTCCTTCAAAGAACCTTAAAATTCATTTCAGAAAATTATAATTGGGAAATAGCTACATTCAAGAACCCTCTTTGTTGCTTTCTTCTCCATTTCCGTATCCCTCTGAGGTCTGGACTTTATAAGATAACTATGGGTGTTACTTGGACACAGCTGAAATCATTTCTGAAAGTACTTGTTTCTTGGATTCCAATGGCGACACCTCCAAACACCGTTAGATATAAAATGAATAGTGGAAATCGTTTCTTCATATGCCGGAATTGCAGAAACCATCTCGTCACCTGGAACAATTGTCGTGGCCGTGTACGCCCATAAACTCTCTCTCTCTGTGTATATAAAGATTCTTATTTTACTACTGGAACTTCAGTTCTTGATTGTGTTTGTACAAGAAAAGAATGATAGGATGGAAGCTCATTGCTTAAGTTTTTAACCTGTTAGTGATGCGCTTTTAAAGTCCTTAAAGTTCCATTGTGACTTGTTTATCTTGGAAACCTTATTTGCATTCCAAATGTTCATGTCATGTGAGGTTTTTTTACAGAATCATTGAATGAGCAGTGTTTGCTCTGCTCAAATCCTCTGTTTTTTCTTCTCCGATACAACTATACTCCCTTTATATGTCGTCATCTTTAACTTCAAACTGAGGTCCAAGATTATACAAACAATATACGTTATGTGGTCTTGCAAGAATAGTCAATGACTTGATTACTTTGAAACAAAATTTTCAGGTAAAAAAACGGGAGGCGAGAGGATTTCTCTGCCACGATGCGTAAGATACTTATCTCATTACATTCCATTAAGTAGTAAAATACTATACATATTACAATTTAGTCTTTTGTGGTTTATTGGTATATGTAGTGTCAATGTGAGGACCGATCCTATATCGACTCATAGGTTCCTTTTTAATTTGCCAGTGGTGAAAGTCCGTTGCAATCGATGCAACATGCGACTTGGCCAGCAATTTGTAAGTTCTTTCTATTTTGGTTCTTGCGATGATCTGTCTGAGTGGCTTTATGTCTTTAATACTGATATTGCTGTTTTCAGTTTACACTTGATAGTCTGAGGCCTCTCCCTAATCTAATGGAAAGAAGTTTTTTACTTCAATTGTAAGTGCCTTTTTTTTTTTTTGCTTTGAAATACTTAAATCATATTGCGAAATTAGAATGAAAATGGCGGTGGTTGCATGTAGGGACCGGTTGCGGTATTGGGATGGAACCAAATTGATTGTTGCACCGCACGACGATAGGCTACTGAATCTCTCAGCTCAAAGTTCACTAACAAAGCGATTTCTATTACTGCTTCTGGTTTCCTTTTTCCTTTTTGGTTTTGTACTTTATTGGGTTCGCTGAATACTCATAAAAATATAGTAAATGTGAGAATGGTAGTATAATTGCAGTCGGCTTTTGTAGTTTTCATGGATTTTATAGCGAAAGCCAACCATTTTGTGCTGGGAAACTGATTCATTTGAGCATCTTTAATGTGTTTTAAAAACATCATTTTACATTTGTTTAGTATATAAATTGCTCCTCTTTTTTCTTTTTTCTGGTTTTGTTGTCTTTCTTTCTCATAAAACTTAATATCTATGCATGTATTTTGTTGTTAGAAATATGTTTGATCAATGCCTAAATAACATTTTTACGAGAGTAATTCGTCAACCCAAAGCCTACATTATTTCTAAGCTTTTCATTGCCCTTTTCCTTTTCCAAGTTTTCTTCCCTTGCCATATGTCAGTCCAAGCAGCTCATGTGAACTCAGACCTTTTCCAAAAATACATATGAACTGAATTCAACAACGTTAAGTTCTTGTTGTTCCCATTAATTCAAACATTAAATTCAGCGACGGGAGTGGCAGCTTGACACCGGAAAACAGATTCTTTACCGCCTGCTGTAGGCTAAAGAGTGAGAACAAACTCCATGGCATATTTGTTTGGTCTGCAGATGACTCTAAAGAGAAATGGTTTCCGCTATGAGAAGCGATCACAAGCTCTACTTGCAATTTCCCACTAGTATTTCTCTCTTATCTACTTCTATAAAAGGATTGAATATGAGTTAAACAATTACATTAGCGATGTATTATAAGGGCATTGGTTTTCATTGGTTGTCACTATTGTTCATTCTACCATCAGCCTGACAACGATAGTTTATAATTATTATACTTAGTTCTATAACATGCTAACTATATTCGACTCTACCCGAACAACTAACAAGGTAACCAATGTTTCAAATTATATATTATAAATCGATTCACATATCATGATCTCATACCATATTCATCATCAATTCATATCACATATCACATTTCATTTAGCAATTTAAATCATGTTTGTTTCTACTATACTCAAAACAATTCAATTCTCAACATTCAGTACTGTTAAACACAAGGCAAGTAATGATATTACCTCAATAGTTAGTATGCAACAATCATGTATGTATGAATATATATTGAACTCGAATCATAAAAGTACAAACTGAATTTGTCACTCGTTTACGACTCTCGTCTTTCCTTTCTCTCATAATGGCCGGACGTCGTCTTCAACTACGTTTGATAATGAAATTACAAAACAATGTCAGTTCACATCCCAATTACATTAAAATACATAGCCAACATGTTTTTCATTTTATTCAATTTAGTCCCTATACTCAAGATACACATATTTTTCCATATTTGACATTGGATTAAAATCTGATTTCAAATTCTTTCATTAGAGACCTTATACTTTTCATCTATAGCATAATTTTATGGTAGTCTTCAATTTATTCAATTTAGCCCCTAATGTAAGTTATCTAACAAGCTTAACTTTATTTCTAACTTAGTCTCTAACATCATCTAAGTTCACTATCTAATAATATCTTCAGTTTCAAACCTAATTCATCAATTTCTATCTAATGGAAACTTGTTAAACATATAACAATTGAATAAATTGATACGTGGAATAGCTAAATCAAACTCTCACAATCAAGAATCTATAAAAATTTAAACAAAATAATTTGATTACCTATAGAAATTGAATGGTCGAATGTGCTTGGTACTTAAGGTATTGGTGGACGGTGGAATGAAGAACATGAATAAATTCATTTTTTTTCATCCACTCACATCAATATATATATAGTTAGATTAGGCTTCAATTAATTTTGTTTGTTAATTTAATTTAATATTTATTTATTCATCAATCATAATTATAACCATTTAGCGGCTATCATCATCATTACCCATTATCAACATAAAGGACAATAGTTTAATAATCATTTAGGCCATATGGGTAGTTTTGTTAACTAGGTCCTCAAGCATTTTTCAATAAATCAATGTTATTCATGTATGTTTATTTTGTTGTTTACGATCTATGCACATAATTTACTTGCATACCGTTATAGAATTTGTTTATTTACATGCAAACCGTGAGTTTTTGTGAACTATAATTACAAGTGTAACCCTAGCTTTGCAAACCCTAATGTGTATGCGAACTTATCAATTTATGCAAACCCTGCTTAAGTGTGATAATCTTATGCATGCATTTTTACATTGTTTGCAAATCTTGTTGCTTAATGAAACTAGGATGTATAAGCCTTGTAAGTGATAAGAGAACTATTAGATTTATTTCTCTGCATATGAGCTGTTGGATCTTGCGAACTCATGTTTAGTGTAAGTTTATATTAATTCACAAACCCATGTTTGTGAGTTGGTTTGTGATCTCTTGTGATAGTAAGGTATGCAAGCTATGTTTAAATGTTATGTGAAGCCTTTAAGTGTGATGCAAACCTGTAAATATTTCTAACAATTTGAAATTACTGTTTCACATAAATAGAGAACTTTGATATGTTTTGCTTACAAACCCTTGTGTTTTGTGAATGTTTGGTTTTTTATTTCTTTGTCAATGATTAACACTATGTTCGCATGCTATGTACAAGTGGTGTGTTGGAGGATATGTTGGGAGTTAACAGAAAGTCACTTCGGTGGCTAGTGTTGCACGCCGGATTCAGGTCAAATCTTCTCGGTCGGGTTTGGGTTGTTACATCACATATCAATAAGGTGATATTAACATATAATCACATCATTCGGTGATTCTAGCATATATCAATCCAATTAACTTAAAATCATCATTTCAATACCATATTCATATTCAATTCACAACTATCCATTTGAACATTAATCACTTGCCATTCGTTTCAATATTTTCTTTTTACAATCACCACATAGCTCGATGAACTTTAGTCAATGAACTTGGATATACGGGTAACTACACCACACTAGATTGCTCGTTTGAGCAGTAACTACACCACACTAAGGCACTGAAGTGCAAAGCTCGTAGGCAATCATATGTGCAATTTTATAACAAATGCAGGATCCTGATAAAATTTGTAATGATTTTCGTACAAATACACAAATACACAAAAATTTATACACATTCATACCAAATGAACTAACTTGGTCAAAACAACAAACAATGTGAATCCTTAAGGACTATTCGACAATTTTGGTTTTTCCACGATTATCCCCTGTTTGATTTACTTCTTGATCTAAAAAAATATTTTAAACAATTTATCAATACCAAACATTTTATATCATTCCATAATATGCATGAACTATTTAATTTCATTTTCAAAAGCCCATTAAATTTTTTATTTTATTCAATTTAGTCCCTAAAATCGAAATAGCCATAACTTTCGATTTTGAGCTTTAGATTCAAAATCGATCTCAGTCACATCCTTTTAGGACTTTCTACTATCTATTATTACAAAAAAATTCACATAAAATTTACAATTTATTCACTTTTTTCCTTTTGAACAAAACTAACAATTAAACTTCACAAAGTAGTCCTTTTTCACATCTAAACTTAAAATCTATCAATTTAATATCAAATTCATCAAGAAATCAACAATGACAACTTTGAAAAACTTTAACAGTTTTAGAAATTGGTACATGGGCTAGCTAAATCAAGCTCTCATGACCTCAAAAACATAAAAATTACAAAAAAATGACTTAATTGCACTAACCAATTGACAACCAAGCTTGAAATACCTAATGTCGATTTATTGGTTTCTTCTTCTTGGACTTTCGATTGTGAAAGAATGAAGAAGATGAATCCTCTTTCTTTTCCATTTGTTTTGTTCATTTTATACATTTAATAATATAATTATATTTTAACAATATTCATGCTAAAAACATCTCACCTATCGTCCACTACAATCTCTTCAAAATGGTTTATTTATCAAATTAAACCTTAGGTTAATTGGAATTTAAGTCCTTAGGTATTTGGTCAATTAAAAACCTATAGTGATAAAATTTTACAATTTAGTCTTGTGCCTTAATTAACTATCAATTCAAAAAAATTACTAGACCAAACTTTAATATATTTCTATAATAACCTCGTAATTATTAAATATTGTTATTTACAGACTCAATTTATAGAAATGGGATTCTGAAACTTCCGTTTTCGATACTACTGAAAATCGACCTGTTACAAAGGATGTTTTCAGAGTGACAATTAATTTGTAGGCCATAATATACAGTGTGTTTCAAGTATCAGAGGACTTGTTTGATTGCTTTCTAGTGAGTTTATGTAGGAGAGTGCATAAACTAAGAGAGCTTATTTACAAAATATGAAATATCTGGTCGGGTGAAGGAAAAATATTGGAGTTTTCTCAACACTCGTTTAAGTTAGTCTTTGACAAATACTGGAGCTTATTTCTAACTTAGTCTTTGACATCATCTAAGTTCACTATCTAATAATATCTTCAATTTCAAGCCTAATTCATTAATTTCTCTCTAATGGAAACTTGATAAACATATAACAATTGAAGAAATTGATACATTGACTAACTAAATTAAACTTTCATGATCAATAATTTATAAAAAAATTAAAGAAAATAGTTTAATTAACTATAGAAATTGAATGGCCGAATGTGCTTCGAACTTAAGGTTTTGGTGGACGGTGGAATGAAGAAAATAAATAAATTTATCTTCCCATCCACTCACATTAATATATATAATTAGATTAGGATTTAATTAATCATATTTATTAACTTAATTTAATATTTATTTATTCACTAATCATAATTATAATCATCATCATTACCCATTATTAACAAAAAGAATAATGTTTAATAATCATTTAGGCCCTTTGGATAGTTGTTAACTAGGTCCTCAAGCATTTTTCAAAAATTAAAATTTAATAGCGATTGGATTTTTACAATTTAATTCTTGTGTGTTAATTAACAATTTTCTCGATTAAATTATTTAACCGATTTTTAGTATATTTTCATCTCAACTCTATACATCTTCCTATTTCATTCTTACAAACACGATTTATGGAAATCAAGGTTTCAAACCGCATGACAAACCCACACTTATAATGGCTCACTACTTTAATCCCATATTTAAATAACCCAAACTCAATATTTACCTCACTTAAAAAGCTCAGATTATCCCAACCCTCCAAGTCCACAAATCTAATACTGTTTATTGTTTAAGAAATGGATTCTAAAACTAGGAGGTAGATCCGGACTAATTAAATTTTAACCATAAATTATAGTACTGTTATATTTGTATGTATATTTACCATGTAGTCTATAAATAATTTTAGCCGGTGTTTTCCTGCGAGATCCTTTCAGTGTTGACAGTTATAACTGCACCCTGCGAGATCCTTTCAGTGTTGACAGTTATAACTGAACAGGAAGCTATGTATCTATCTACTTTCGTTTTCTTTGTATAAAACTAGTAGAAGCATTCATTCCCATTTCTGCTTCTCCCTGCAATTGGATTTCCTTCCATCCCAAGAAGCTTATTATATCCATTTGGAAGTTGATAACATCACTCACAAACAATCAAGAAACCTCAGTCAGTAAGTCTGTTCTCCATTTCCTTATGTTAGAGTTGTGTGACCCAAATTCTAAGAGATTGCTTGCAATTCAAGTTAAACAAAAATATATTTTCTTTCTAGAAGATTTAGTATTTATTAGTATAATATATTTAGCATTTATTAGTATAGTTTATTTGACTTCCTAATTTATCCTATAAATAGGCTCTTTTACAATCTTAGAAATAATACCCTTTAGATTAGAACTCATAACACATTCAGAGAATTTTGTGTTTACGTTTTGAGGGTTCTTTGTTTTTTGGGTTTTTGGGGTTTAGTTTTTATCTCCATCTTTTGTACTCTTCATTCTTTTGCCATTATAGTAAAATTATCTTTGCCCGTGGTTTTTTATCCTCTTTGGAGGGGTTTTTCCACGTTAAATTTGTGTGTTCATCTTCTCAATTTCTTCTACTATTTTTACTTGTTTGTTGCTTAATCGGGATGATCCTAACAAGTGGTATCAAAGCTAGTTCAATTTTCATAGATCAGCCCGTTTAGAGATGGCAGCAACAAGGTTTGAAATGAGAAGTTTGATGGTGAGACAAATTTCAATTTGTGGCAAGTTCGGATGATGGCAATTCTAGTTCAAAACGGCTTGAAAAAGGTTGTTACAGGGAAAAAGCCTTAGAATCTAAATCAAACAGAATGGGAAAAGTTTGATGAAAAGGCCTTATCTGCAATCCAGTTGTGCCTCGCGAATACAGTATTGCAGGAGGTATTGATGGAGAAGACCTCATTCTCCTTGTGGAAAAGGTTAGAAACTCTTTATGCGACTAAGTCTCTGGCTAACCGTTTAGTGTTGAAACAACGTCTATTTACGTTTCGCATGAACGAATGTGAGCTTCTTAAAGATCACATCAGTCAATTCATTACTCTTTTAAATGATTTAAAAAACGTTCAGGTTCATATTGATGATGAAGATCAAGCTATGCTATTATTGTGCTCTTTACCCTCTTCATACAAGTCTTTTAGGGAGACCTTGATTTATGGCAGAGACAAACTCTCGTTCGAAGATGTGAAGGGTCATTTGTTGAGTAGAGACAAACTCGAAAATGAGTTTGGTTTGAATAGCAAAGCAGATAGGCAAGCTTCCGTTTTGGTAGCATCAAAGAAACGAGACAAAAGGTGTCGCTATTGTAAAAAGTTAGGTCACGTCAAAGCATATTATTTTAAATTGCGAAATAAAAAAGCTTCTGAGAGTAATGAGGAAGATGTAGTTGGTGCTAATTTGGTCGATGAAGGTGGTGATGATTTCTTATTAGTGTCAACGAGCGACAACTACAAGCTTAAGTCTGAGTGGATCCTAGATTCAGGATGTTCTTTCCACATGTGTCCCAATAGAGAATGGTTCTCCACATACAGTTCAGTTGAAGGTGGAGTTGTGAACATGGGAAACAATTCATCTAGTAAGATAATCGGTATTGGTACTGTTAAAAGTAGGATACATGATGGGACGATTAGGACACTCTCAGATGTCAGTTATGTACCTGATTTACGAAAGAATCTCATCTCCTTGAGTATTTTAGACTTGAAAGGATGTAGAATCAACATCGAGTCGAGCGACATTAAAGTATCTCGTGGAGCTCTCGTTTTATTAAAAGGTAAAAGAACTGGCAGTCTTTATATTCTGGAAGGTTCTACAGTGACCGGTGAAATCGAACGTCCCTCGTCCGTTACGGAGTCAAAGTCAACTCGTTTGGAGCGGTGGCAACTGGGTCATAGGAGGGAAAAAGGTATGACCGTTTCGTTGAAAAGAGGTTCTCTTTTGGATGCATGTTTTAAAAATTTAGGGCACTGTGTTCGTGAAAATCAGACCCGGGTTAGTATTGATTTGGCAGTGCATAAGTCGAAGGCTAGAAGCCTTCCAGCTTTAAAGCATAGATTCGACTCAGTTAATTCCCTGCATAGTTCAAGATAGGCCCGTGGCGGGTTTTGGCAAAGATGGCATTGAAAGAATTCGTTTCAATGTGGAGATTGGTAGAGTTGTGTCACCCAAATTCTAAGAGATTGCTTGCAAGTCAAGTTAAACAAAAATATATTTTCTTTCTAGAAGATTTAGTATTTATTAGTATAATATATTTAGCGTTTATTAGTATAGTTTATTTAACTTACTAATTTAGCCTATAAATAGGCTCTTTTACAATATTAGAAATAATACCCATTAGATTAGAACTCATAACACATTCAGAGAATTTTTTGTTTACGTTTTGAGAGTTATTTGTTTTTTGGGTTTTTGAGGTTTAGTTTTTATCTCCATCTTTTTTACTCTTCATTCTTTTGCCATTATAGTAAAATTATATTTGCCCGTGGTTTTTTATCCTCTTTGAAGGGGTTTTCCATATTAAATTTGTGTGTTCATCTTCTCAATTTCTTCTGCTATTTTTACTTGCCTGTTGCTTAATTGGGACGATCCTAACACCTTATAATCCGACTCTCTCAACTCTCATCTTCTTTATAACATAGGCTTTGGGTGTATGTTTCTTGGACTCAGCTCAAACAATGAATAATGAAAATGGTCAAAATAGTGGGTCATCATCATCATCATCTCCTCAAGCTCCTTCTTCGATTCCAATGTCGACGCCTCCAAACACCGTTAGGTATACAATGAATAATCAAACTAATTTCTTCTTATGTCGGCACTGCAGAAACCACATCAGCTGCGGGACCAACATCATTCAACATGTATCACTTATCCCTCTTTGTATATATACATATATCAAGATTCTTGTTTTACTACTGGTAGTGGTACTTCAATTCTTGATCGTGTTCTTTGTGGGACTACTTCTTGTAGGTTTAACAGAAAACAGAAAAGCAATTATGTGGTATACGATTATTACATCTATATAACATTATGTGGTGTTCCAAGAATGCTTAGAAACTTTTAAATCAACTTTTCAGGTACCTGGGGTGATGGGGAATGCAATTCTGTGCCACGACGCGTAAGATACCTCTTCATTGAAATACACAATCACCCCAACTACATTTCATTCTGTAATCAAGTACAATACTTACAATTTAGGCTTTGTGCTTCATTGATATTTTCTAGTGTCAAAGTCAACACCGATCCTCTATCGTCTTGTTGGCTTGCCAATGATCTGCCTGTGGTATTTTTCCATTGCAAAGGATGCAACAGAACCCTAGGCCAGGGATTTGTGAGTGTTTTACATTTTCTTTTTTGTATAACTCTGTTTTTTCAGATGATTGTTTACAAACACTATCTGATTGCCCCTTTATTATACGTTTAATGATATTAACAAATATATGTGTATATTATGTATTGCGCGGATACTGTTTTTAGCTCGAGCGCGATCGGATTGACCATGGTATATGCGAAGGAAATTATTTACTTCATCCGTAATTTCTTTTCCTTTTCAAATACAGAATAATATTCTGAAATGACGCTAATACAATGAAACTCGAAAGCTGGTTTTTGAATGAAAGTGGCGGTGGCTGCAGGGACCAGATACTGCTTTGGAATGGAAGCCAGTTGCTTTGTGCTCACACAAATCAGCCAGTCGAAGATGACACAACCCGGTAAGTCAGACTTCATTAAGAATGCAGTTTCTACAACGAAGAAACAGCTGTTGCTGGTTTTGTTTTTCATTTTTGTTTCACTACTTTTTAGTGTTCCCTGAATAGTCATAATAAATAGTGCGAGAATGTTAGTAAAATTGCTGTTGGCGTTAGTGTGATATTGTGCAGATAAAACAAGGATTTTATAGCCAAAACCAACGAATTTGTGAAGGCAAACTAATTCAAGGGAGCATTTTTTATGTGCTCTAAAACATGGTTAATATTTCTTTGGTATATAGTAGGCTCATTTGTACTTATTATGTTTTGGCTTTCTTTCTTATAAAAGTTTAATGTATGGTTGCTCATTTTACCATGCACTATAATGCTATGAGTGCATTTTGTGTTTTGGTATAAGATCTACCTATGGCTGTTAAGAGTATAAGGAAGTCCTTAGTTGTTGGACTGGTTTGTTAGTCTGTTACACCTAGATTGTTATACTGTTAGTAAGGTTGTTAGCAACAATTAACTCATACAATGTTTATAAATATTTGTAGTGATGTACAGTAAAGAAATGAAGAAAGATTTTATAGTTTCTCAGTTTATTTTTTGTTTACCTTTGTATTTTGCTGAGTAATTTTCATGGTATCAGTCGCTTGATTCTTTTAGACCTGTCCTCTTGTGCTTTAATGGCTACCAATGCTTCTAGTGATTCCACCACTGCGCCGCCTTGTTCTTCTACGTTTACCAAAAATCAGTTGGTTCAAACATTTTCCCGACATGAAACTGTAAAGCTTGATGATAACACGTTTGTGTAGTGGAGGCAATACATTCGTTTCATCACCGATGGTTACAACTTGACTGGTTTTCTTGATGGCACAGTAACTACTCCACTGAGGTTCGTGCAGTCGTCGAATGGATCCTTGGTGGCAAATCTGGAATCCTTAGCCTATGTTCAATAGGATAAATTACTTACCTCGTGGCTTCTTTCTACTTTTTCTCCTTCTGTTTTATCTAGTTTTGCAGATATAAAAACAGCGAACGATGTTTGGATCACTGCTACTCGATTGTTTACGCTGTCTCTGGCGCAAAACTCTCTCAGATTTGTCATGATCTTCATTCGATCAAGAAGGGAGAGATGTTGATTAAAGAGTATGTTGTGAAGATTCAGAACAAATGTGCTTTAATAGATGCAGCTAGATCTCGGATCTCTGAAATGGAGAAGGTTGAAATCGTTCTAGCCGGGCTATCTTAGGAATATGACGCTGTTTTTACTTTTGCATTATTTTCGTCTGAATCGCTACCGTTTCAGCGTTTTTTGGATGTTTTGTTGGAGTTTGAGAGCCGGCAAGTTCGAGCGGTTCAAGAGGCGTCGGTGCATGCTTATTTGGTGGAGGCCTTTTCATCACCAATGGTTGTTGACTCTGGGCGCGGGGGTCGACTGCCTGTTAATCGAGTGAGAGGGTTTCGGTCTCGTGTTCAGTGCCAGATATGCAGATGTTTTGGACATCTGGCTTCACGATACTATTACAGTTTCAATCACGAGTATGGTGGTCCGGCGTCGGGTGTGAGAGTTTCAACAAGGATGGTTGACCATGGTTCGGGTGTGTTAATAGTAGACGGTTCTGCACTGTATGTTGCTTCGGTGAAGGTTTCTACTTGATGGCGTCATAGCCGAATTCATGGTGGGATAGTTCGTCATTTTCTACTGCGCTGTAGCCTAGGGTTGCTCAATGTTTTGAGGATTTTGACAACAAGGCTGGTGTGGGTTGTACGTTTGGGCCATCTGTTGGGCCTACTGTTAGGTTGCTTGGACGTTCAGCTGGGTTTGCTGCAGGTTATGGTGCAAGCTGTAGTGGATCCACTAGGCCAATGGTTGGGCCTTACAGTGATGTTGGTCCTTCCGCGTCAGTTGGGTCGTATCCACACGCAGCAGGCCATCATTTTAATTCATCATTTGTAGGCCATGGTTCTGAGGGCCATTTTAATGCTGTTGGTCAAAATCAACCAAATTCAAATTGTGTTCAATTTACAGGGACTGTTGGTGACAAGTCTAGGCCGGGTTATGGGTCTCACATTCCATGGAGGACAAAACCACGTGCCCGTGTTTTTCCTGTTACAATGCTAGCAGGTGTAGGTTTGCCTCGTATTCCCAATATTAACATGTCTGATGCTTCGAATTCCAATGGCTCCAATGTTGATGCAACTAATTTTGGTGATGATTCCTATATTCATATGCCTATAGGGATGTCATCCTGCTATCCAGATTCAGGGGCTACACATCACGTTTTTCGAAAGGCCTCTGCTTTGAATGAATCTACTCCGTACTCAGGTATATCTCCTCTTTTTATGGGTGATGGGACTCCCACCAAGATATCAAGTGTTTGTCATTCTGTTTTGCCCACAAAAAATAAATTACTTTACTTGTCTAATGTTCTTTGTGTGCTGACTTTACGGAAGAATCTTCTGTCTGTTTCTAAGTTTGCTACGAAAAATAATGTGTTTTTTTGAATTTCATTCATCTTACTGTGTTATTAAGGACATCAAGACTCAGGAAATTTTACTACGGGCCACATTCGTGATGGTCTCTATCAGTTCTCACTAACTGCTTGTGTTCATCCTGTAATGGCTTCTCCTATTGCCGATTCTGCACTTCTGTCTTCCTCTAAAGAATGTAATACTTTTACGTTGTGGCACCGAAGACTTGGTCATCCCTCAGTTCCTGTGGTTAAGTCTATTTTAGATAAATGTCAAGTTGTATTAAATAATTCTAGTCTTACAAGTGTGTGCGTTGTATGTCAGAAAGGGAAATTTCATAAATTGTCGTTTTCTCCCTCTACTATTGAATATAATGAACCGTTTGTTTAGTTGTTTCCGATTTATGGGGACCTGCATCTGTTGCTTCTGGTGTTCAATGGTATTATGTGTCCTTAATTGATATGTGCACTCGTTATACTTGGATCTATTTTATACAGCGTAAGTCTCAAGCTATTGATTGCTTTCTTCAGTTTTAGCGGTTTATTAAAAATCAAATTGGGCGAGATATTAAACAATTCCAGAGTAATTGGGGTGGAGAGTATCGTGCTTTCAAATCGGTTCTGGCAGAACATGGCATCATTCATCAACTTTCATGTCTACATACATCTGAACAGAATGGTGTGGTAGAACGCAAACATCGATACATTGTTGATATGGGCCTTACTTTATTGGCACAAGCTAATCTTTCCATGAGTTTGTGGGGTTATACGTTTTGTTGTGCAGTCCATCTTATTAATCATCTTCCCACTTCTGTTCTAAAATGGAAGTCTCCCTTCTCTATTCTTTATGGCAAAGATCCCATGTATGATCATCTACGAGTATTTAGATGTTGTTTCCCGTATTTACAGTCATTTTAGTCTCATAACCTGGATTTTCAGTCTCAGCCTTGTACGTTCTTGGGGTATAGTTCTCAATATAAAGAGTATTAATGTCTCACTTTTGATGGGAAAGTTATTTTATCTCATCATGTTGTGTTTGATGAAAATCGTTTTCTATTTCCTAAGACTATTGCAGAATCATTGTTCAGTTCATATGACTCTACATATGTGCCTATTGTAAATAGTAGAGTTGTTATTTTTTCACAGCAGGAGTTAGGCTTGTCATCTATTTTGACTTCATCTACAACTCCGTCTATTTCAGTTTTTTATTCAGACAATTCAAGATCTTTACCTATTGCTCTTCAGCCATCCAATGTCTTTGATATTTCTCCATCTGGCTCTCCGTTTGCAAATTCGTCTGTGCCTCCGAGCAACACACATTCCATGGTTACTCATTCGAAAGCTGGGATTTTCAAACCTAAAACATTTTCTGTTGAAGCTTTCGATTATGAACCTCACGAAATTAATGAAACTTTTGCCAGTACGAAATGGCGTCAGGCTGCTCAAGCTGAATATGATGCTATTCTTCAAAAATCTACTTGGGAGCTCGTTTCCTTACCATATGATAGGAAGGTTATTGGTTGTAAGTGGATATTTAAGATTAAGAGAAATCCTGATGGGACTATTGCTGTCGAAAGGCCCGTCTAGTAGCAAAAGGCAGTTATCAAATTCCTGGGTGTGATTTTAAGGAGACATTTAGCCCTATGGTCAAACCTGCTACTATTCGAGTCATATTGGCTCTTGTTGTCTCTAAATGGTGGCGACTTCGTCAAGTTGATGTTAATAATGCCATTTTAAATGGAGATCTTACTGATGAAGTGTTTATGCAACAACCTCTAGGATATGTTCAATATGGTCCTCATGGTGAGCAATTAGTGTGTCGTTTGACTAAAACCTTATATGGTCTTCGTCAAGCTCTACGTGCCTAGTTCGATAAATTGAAAAGATTTTTTCTTTCTGCTGGTTTTATCTTGTCTAAATCTCATGCTTCTTTATTTGTTCATGCTACATCTACTTCCATTTTGTATGTTTTGGTTTACGTGGATGATATTATTGTTACTAGAAGTTTGTCCAACGATATTGATGGTTTTATACAATAACTACATAGTGAATTTTCACTTAATGGCATGGGTGATCTCCATTATTTTCTTGGAGTTGAGGTTACATGATCCTCTAATGGCAGTCTTCATTTATGTCAGCGCAAGTACATTCGAGAGATTCTTGCTAAAAGTGGCTTAGTTAATGCAAAAAGTGTTCACACACCTATAGTCAGTTCTTCAGTATTATCAAAGGAATGAGGAGATCGTCTGAGTGATCCCACTGAATACAGGAGTCTTGCTGGGGCTTTACAATATATAGTTTTGACTCCACCTGATATTGCCTATGTTGTAAATCGAGTGTGTCAATTCATGCATGCTCCGACTACCGTGCATATAGTTGCGTTAAAACGAATTTTACGTTATCTACATGACACTGTTGATTTTGGAATAGTTTTTCGTTCTTCTGATAGGTTGTCCTCAGTGGGATAGGCCGATGCCAACTAAGGGTTAGATTTTGACGATCGACGGTCAACGACAGGGTATTGTGTGTATTTTGGGTGTGAACTTGTCTCACGGTCATCAAAGAAACAACAAGTAGTGTCTCGGTCTACAGCTGAGGCTGAATATAGGAGTCTTGCTGCTGCCACCAGTGATGTTACTTTGTTAGTCTCGTTGTTACAAGAACTCCAATTGAAGTCTGCTGATCTACCTGCCATTTGGTGTGACAATTCAAGTGCAGTCGCTGTTGCGACCAATCCTGTTCTTCACTCTAAGTTCAAACATGTGGAGCTCGATCTTTTCTTTGTTCATGAAAAAATTGCAAATGGGTCACTTGTTGTTGGTGAAGTTCCGGCTTGTGATCAGGTGTCTGACATTTTCACCAAACCACTGTCTGCTTCGTCTTTTGTGCGCTTTCAAAATTGTCTTCAAATCTTACCGATAGAGAAGTTGGGAGAATGCTAAGAGTATAAGGAAGGCCTTAGTTGTTGGACTGGTTTGTTAATCTGTTACACTCAGATTGTTATACTGTTAGTAAGGTTGTTAGCAGCAGTTAACTCATACAATGTTTATATATATTTGTAGTGATATACAGTAAAGAAATGAAGAAAGATTTTACAGTTTCTTAGTTTATTTTTTGTTTACCTTTGTATTCTGCTGAGTACTTTTCAACGGCTATCACCATAATTCTCTTGATCACTAATGATGATGTTATTTGTTGATTTTTTTCACTTCCATTTGCAGTTGTTTGGGCAGCCACAGTGGTTGACTAGGCATGTCACATTCTGAAATTCGTATTAAATAATGATAAATCTTTAGCAAGAATGAGCATGTTGGTTTAGTAATAGGCTTTAAATTACCCCTTTCATTCACAAATATTTCTTTTTCTTTTTTAAGCAGTGTCAGCCACCTCTGTCAGATATCAAATTTCAGTTTGACAACTCTGTAAAATTTGATCAAGTTGATTATCCTGGGATAAGAAAAGAATTATCTGATTTACCTGGTAAGTCATCAGTTTTTTTTTTTAGTTGATTAAATTAATTAAGTGAAAAGTTTTCTCCTCTTTTCTCTCCTTTCCCACTGTGCCGTCCCTCTTCTTTCTTTCCGTCTGCTCTTTGGGTCTTTTTTTCTTTTTTTTTTCTTTTCTCCTCCTCTGAGCAGCCGCCACCTTTGTCCACCATTATTGTCGCCCTAAAGCTAGTTTGTGCCATTTTTCTCTTCCCTTCTTTAGTTACCGTGGCTGCCACGTTTTTTCACCATTATTCTCTTCCCTTTTGGTCTGTTTTGCTACTGCCATTATCATCAAATTGCAGCCCCATTGCTGTTTTTTCTCCCCTCCTCCCATTGCCGCATATTAAGCCTCTGTTATTGTCGCAATTTCTCCTAGTTTCGCCACCTCTGTAAGTTTTTTTTCCATCTATTTTCTTTTCCGTTTCGCTGCTGGTTTTTTGTGTTTTCCTACCCTTGGCCGAACTTCTTTAGCCAATGTGGTGGTTATTCGGATCATTACTTGTCTAGCATTCGTTATAGAGTTGAACGGGGTAAAGCGTATGTGCCGAAACAATCAAGATCTAAAGTTGTTTCTCCTTCTTTTATTTTCTGATTTGACTGGTTATTTTTGATGCCTTAGCCGAATTTCCTATTGATCTTGTTACTATTTTCGTTGAAGGGATGAATTTGGACATTCCGGATCAGCAGTGACATTAGAAGCTGTTCGTAGCTCTATTGTTAGCCGAAATAAAGTAGGTAGGAAATCCGAATTCAGATCTAAGTGGACACTATAATTTCTCCTATTATGTCGAACCTTATATGGGTGATTAAGGGGCTGATTTTTGGTGTTTAATCTCTGATAGGTACAGATTTAAATTGTATCTAGTTAGGTCTAAAGCACAGGAGCTACTGAAAAGCGGTACAGTTTGGTTTTGCATTAATCAGGTGTGGGTTCTGACTAAGTTTAAATCACGTAAATTTAAATTTATAAGTTTAAAAAATATTATTTGCTTGATGATTTAGTTTGGAGCCGAATGGTCCAATTGCTAAAAAGTGGGGTGCCAAGTCAGGTATGCAATTAATTAAAAGTTGACTGTTAAGTGTCCGTTTGGATTATATTTTTTTTCGACATTTATTACATTAGTGACACTTAAACCCTTGGTATAGGAACTCGTACCTATTTCGACAGTCAAATTTTATGTTGGTAAAACTGTATATTAATGTTACTCCATAATTGGTAAATATTCGGAACTATTAAATATAAATTTTTAGGATAAATATAACAATAAATTGAAATATAGAGTAGTAAGATTGAATCCACATGGACTTTTTATCTAATTTTGTCTTTTCTTTTGACCAGATTCGTTGTCACGGCCATAGTCGTGCTCACGAATTGTGCGTAGTAGTGCTGAAAAAAATTAAAAAAATAGAGGGTTTAAATTGATTAAGATAATAAAATAAGGAAATATGAAGTGTAATAAAATAAAAATAGATTTGAAAATGCAAAAAAAATTTAAGAAAATAAAATAAATTGGTAAATAAAATATTTTAAAGCTTAGCCTTAACCTTAGTGTACTCCAATCTTGAATCGATCCTTGAAATAAATTTTCCCTTCCAAGCAATAAGTTGGTTATAGCGACCAAGAACGTCCTGATCACTAACTTTTCCTTATGTAGTCAATCTCGGTATGACCTACAAACTGACTTTTGCCAAATTTCTAACTGCGATACACGTGTTCATAATTTAAGATTTCGACAGTCTTGCGATCTAAAAAGCCCAACTAGATTCAATGGCCTCAACCGCGTGAGTCGTTTAAATCTGATCTCTATCTCCATTGACGGAATCCAACTGGCTTTTCCCACCTAGACACGCCAATTTGTTCGTGGGAATTCGAACACAGCATGGCCGATTCGTCTTCCCAATTGTACGCCAAACAACTCCAACCCAACGTACACTTTTTGAATTGAAGCTAAATCAACTTTAAGGGACGAATTTGCACTATCCCATATACTGAAGAGATAGAAAATACTGCGTTGAGAGGTTTTTTGAGCGACTTCGAATCTCACGATTGTTTTGTTGGAGTAATTTCCGGGCTAAAGCTAAAAGGGGTTTAGTTAATCATGGAAAAAGTCATGCTTTGGAAATAGATTTGTGGAATTATGGAAAGTGAGAAGGGTAAGAGCCTTGGAAGATAATTAAACCAAAAGTTTAAAGTAAAGAAAAAAAAAAGAATGAAACAACATAATATTAATAGTAGGAAGGTGGCGCAGGAAGGGAGAAAAAAAATAGAGAATTTATTAAATGCCAAAGGCAAAGTATGTGTTCAATTGGTTGTAGCCACTAGGTATTTATATACACTTTTAATGCTAAAATTTAGCTACATTTTTCTTAAATATTATCACTAAATAATTCAAATTTTAAAAAATAAATTTAAACTAGAATTTAAACTAATTACATAATTGTAACAATATAAAAAATCTTTTAATCTTTATCCAGCCACTTTTTAAAAAATTCTTCAACTCTTCAATTTTTATCTAGTAATCTTTGAATCTTCAATCTTTCAATCAAGCCCTCCTCTTTGCTTTTTGTTCCAATTTAACCCCTTTTTGTAAGAGTTTGAATTTAGCACACCAATTTCATTACTGATAAGAAAAATTCAAATTTAATAGCATTTTATCCTATAATTAGCCAAAATAAATGCATTAAAAATATGAATTTCTCTTGCTATCAAATACCTACCTACTTAGCCGATGCTTGTCCTCAAGCATGATATCTACTAAAAATAATTCGTCAATCCCTTTTAAAATAAAAACCCCCTTTCCTAGTCAAGCATACTTCAATTAATTAGGTGAATAAAAAATAAACAATTGCTAAACTCAATTAATAAGCATCTTATAAAATCTCGAACGGTATGTCAAATTCAACTATTTCACTAGATTTAAGCTTAGTCAAACATGCAAAACGATCATACCTAATATATACTTTCATTTATATATTTTATTATTATTTATTTATTTATTTATTTTCAAACATAGTCAAGTCTTTTGACGAGAAGTGAGATGACAATCCAAGCACCTCATCCCGGTTACTCAACTCGACACATTCTCTTCATTTAATCTTTTATTTTTAACGAATTCAAGACATAATCAAACCTTTTGACGCAAAACGAGATGACAACCCAAGCATCTCATCTCTGTTACTCAATTTCACATGTCCCTAATCGATTTATTTTTCCTTTTTCTTAAGGCAGCTCGGTTAGTGGAGTGTTACAAGCTTCAGCTCATCACCAAACCTTTTGACGCGAAATGAGATAACAACCCAAGCACCTCATCCCGGTTATTCAACTTGGTCACATTTCTGAATCTTCACTCTTAACCAAGCTATTAACAAACTTATTTATTTATTTAAACGGGTATTTTCATTAGGCAAGTTCAACAAAACCAATAATTTTCATGAAATATTGACTAAGGCATCACATTTTCAATTCTACAAAATATTCATTGATCAAGCAAGCAATAGATACTTATGATTCACCCACTTATTTAAGTAAACTAAACATAAGAATTAGAAGTTTATTTCCGAAATGAATTAAAAAAAATATTCTTAGCAAAACACATGCAAAAAGAAAGTATGGCATGATCCAAAATTACTCCTACTTAGCCCACATTGCCCTCAATATGCAATTTTAAAACAATAATGAATAAAAGGGTCAAGTGTACTCCCCGTGTATATTCAATGGGTCGGAGGATGGTGGGAGGGATCACTTTGTAGCATGTTGAGAATGTTTGAGATGTTGGCTTCCATTGTTCCAAGGCGAGCTTAAATGCGATGAAGTTGTTCGTCTAAAGTAGAAGGTGGTTGCTCCTCTTGTTCTCTAGTAGCCAGATTGTGTCTTTGTCGAAAGACTTTATTGCTTTGAGCGGTTCGTGTACCTGAAATATAGCGTGAGAAAATGTATTAAACAATATTTTATTTAATTCTCAAATTAAACTAGAAATTAAAATTAAATAAAATAAATAAAGATAAATATGTGTTGCCTCCCATAAAGCGCTTTTATTTAACGTCGTTAGCTCGATGACCTGAGTATTATTTGTTTGGTTCCTTAAGAATCAATTCTTCCATTACACACACTTGAAAGTTCTCATAAAAATATTTCAACCTTTGCTCTTTAACCTTGAAGCATTTTCCAGATTCTTTCATCATCAGTGGATTGAAATGTATTCGAGCTTTTTCGCTTGGGTTTTCTTTTTCCTCTATCTGAATCTTTAAATGTTCCGGTAATGGTTTGAGTTTCAATTCTCGGGCCTATGACATGGAAGGCAAAAGTTTAGTTTGAAAAGGAGACAATTCAAATTCTTTACCTTGACTTTTGGGAAACTGTGGTGCCTTCATGAAAACGATAGTTTCACGAATTAGCTCTTTGAATGTCATTAATTCCTCCAGTTTATCCATTGTATTGAGGTCTAAATTCCTGCAAAGCACAGTTTGTAACTCATCCTCTTCATCATACTCAAAATGAAATTTCGTTAGTGGTTCAATAATATCAACACTAGAAATATTCGACATTGTACTAGGTTGGCCCATCGCCTCATAATATTAAATTTTACCTCCTCATCGTCGAATTCCATAGTTATGGTTCCACTTCGAACATCAATCTTTGTACGCGCGATACTTAGTAATGGTCTCCTGAGTAAAATATCATAAGCATTTTTTGAGTAGTTGTCCTCCATATTGATGATGTAAAAGTCAGCATGAAAAATTAGTTCATTTACCTTTACGAGGACATCTTCCAGCACCTTTTCTAGATATACGCATGACCTATCTTCCAATTGAATAATCAACCCTGTTTCTTTCAAAGAACTTGTGTTTAGCAATTTAAAAATAGATAAAGGCATTACATTAATAGATGCTCCTAAATCACACATGGCTTTATTTATGCAAATATTACCTATTTTGCAGGATATAAAAAACATACATTGGTCCTTACACTTCAGTGAGATTTTCCTTTGTAGCTCCGCAGAAACGTTTTCTCCCACATTCACCCATTTATTTCCTTGGAGCTTCTTTTTGCTGGTACACAATTATTTTAAAAATTTTGCATAGCGTGGAACCTGTTTAATTGCATCAAGTAAAGGAATATTAATTTCTACCTTTCGAAATGTCTCAAGGATTTCTTTTTCCTTTCATTCCTTTTTAACTTGGGCAAGTCTTCCAAGGTATGGGAGAGGTACAACAAATGGTTTATGAGGTGTCAGCTCAGTGGGAGCTGCTGGTTCGACTTTCTATTCAACGTCGTGGTCTCGTGCCAGGCACTAGTTCTGACTCTGTTCCATCTTTTAAGGTCACAACACTTGCATTTTGACGTAGGTTTGGCTTGGTTTAAAATGACAATTTCCTTGGTTCTCTAAATGACTAACCGTAATTGTTAGCTTACTTATTTGCTGATCTAGTTCTTGGAAATGTGCTTTAGTCTTTTGTTAGAACTTTTCGGTGCTAATGGCTAACCTCTCCACTATAGCTTCAAGAGATGACTTTAGAGGTTGATACTGTTGAGGCGGATGTGGTCTTTGTTGATATGATTGATTGTATTGAGGGTTTGACCCATAGCTTAAGTTTGGGTGATCCCTCCACCTGGCATTGTACGTGCTTGAATATGGATCATAACGCATTTGAGGTGTCCTTGGGAAGTTCCTAACGGTGTTTACTTGTGTAGTTCTATCCTCAAGTAAAATCGAGCAATCGGTAGGATAATCAGGCTTAGCACAAATCCCACACAATCAAGCTAGCTTCGTTTGTCCCGCGAGTATATTTTTAACCGCATTAGTAAGTTTGTCAATCTCATTTATACGAAAAGAGTGCTTAGCTCATGAACCCTTCTTGTAGGTTCCATAGGTGGTCGATACTATTGAGAATTTGCAACCATGGTCGAAATTAATTCCCTAGCTTTTTGGGGAGTCATATTCATAAGAGTCCCTCCACTAGCAGCATCAATAATCTTCATTTCCATTAGAAGTAACCCCTCATAGAAATACTATAAGAGTGGCTATTCAGATAGGCCATATTATGGGCAACTTGCGCACAACTTCTTGTATCGCTCCCAATATTCATAGAGTGACTCTAATTCTTTTTGTTGTATTTCGACTATACTCCTTCTTAATTCGACTACTCGAGCCGCTAGGATAAACTTGTCAAGAAACAATCGAGACATATCAATCCAAGTATTAACAGAACCCGAAGGTAAAAAAACAACAGCCATTCTCTAGCAGAGTCAGCTAATGAAAAAGAAAAAGCTCATAGTTTTATTTGATCCCCAATTACTCCTTTTGGTTTCATGCTTAGACAAACCACGTGGAACCCTTTTAAATGAGTATGAGGGTTCTCGTTTTTCAAACTGCGAAAAGTAGGAAATAAATATATTAATCCTGACTTTAACTCGAACGGTATTTCCCTCGCCGGATAAGTTATGCATAGCGATTGTTGTTCATTTAGTGCAATTGCAAATTGGTGTGTAGTTTGATCTGCCATGCCGTCTGAATCTTCAGATGAGTAAATATCTTCGGTGTAAGATCCTTCTTTAAAATCAGGTTGTGGTTGTTTACCGCGCTGAATAGCTTCTTTTCAAAGTGTACGAGCCAACTTTTCTATCTCCGGTTCAAATTCTAAAGTCCCCGATTCTAAGCTAGTCATAAAGAAACAAACAAAAATTAGAAAATTTCACCAATCCCCGGCAACGGTGCCAAAATTTGATGGGCGTCGAAACCACCAAATATAAATTCCTACAAAAAATATAACAATAAATTGAAATATAGAGTAGTAGGGTCGAATCCACAGGGACTAGTTATCTAATTTTGCCTTTTCTTGTGACCAGATTCGTTGTCGCGGCCACAGTCGTGCTCACGACTTGTGCGTAGTAGTACTGAAAAAAATAAAAAAAAATATAGGGTTTAAATTGATTAAGATAATAAAATAAGGAAGTATGAATTGTAATAAAATAAAATAAAATGAAAATAGATTAAAAATGAAAAAATAAATTTAAGAAAATAAAATAAATTGGTAAATAAAATATTTTTAAGCTTAGCCTTAGCCTCGGTGTACTCCAATCTTGAATTGATCCTTGAAATAGATTTTCCCTTCCAAGCAATAAGTTGGTTATAGTGACCAAGAACGTCCCGATCACCAACATTTTCTTATGTAGTCAATCTCGGTACGACCTGCAAACTTACTTTTTCCAAATTTCTAATTGCGATACATGTGTTCACAATTTAAGATTTCGACATCTTTACGATCTGAAAATCCCAACTCGAATCAACGGCCTTAACCGCGTGGGTCGTCTAAATTTGATCTCTATCTCCTTTGACAGAATCCAACTGGCTTTTCCCACCTAGACACACTAATTTGTTTGTGGGAATTCGAACACAGCACGGCCGATTCGTCTTCCCAACTGTATGCCAAACAACTCCAACCCAACGTGTACTTTTTGAATTGAAGCTGAATCAACTTTAAGGGATGAACTTGCACTATCCCATATATCGAAGAGATAGAAATAGTGTATTGAGAGGTTTTTTGAGCGGGTTCGAATCTCACGATTGTTTTGTTGGAGTAATTTCTGGGCTAAAGCTAAAAGGGGTTTAGTTAATCATGAAAAAAGTCATGCTTTGAAAATAGATTTGTGGAAAGTGGGAAGGGTGAGAGCCTTGGAAGATAATTAAACCAAAAGTTGAAAGTAAAGAAAAAAAGAGAGAATGAAACAACATAATAAAAAGGTGACGCAGGATGAGAGAAAAAACAATAGATAATTCATTAAATGGCAAAGACAAAGTGTGTTCTCAATTGGCTGTAGCCACTAGGTATTTATACACACTTTTAATGCTAAAATTTAGCTAGACTTTTCCTAAATATTATCACTAAATAGTCCTAAATATTATCACTAAATAATTCAAATTTTAAAAATCAAATTTAAAATAGAATTTACACTAATTACAAAATTGTAACAATATAAAAAATCTTTCAATCTTTATCCAGCCACTTTTTTAAAAAAATCCTTAACTCTTCAATTTTTATCTAGTCATCTTTGAATCTTCAATCTTTCAATCAAGCCCTCCTCTTTTCTTTTTGTTCCAATTTAGCCCCCTTTTTGTAAGAGTTTGAATTCAGCACAACAATTTCATTCCTGATAAGAAAAATCCAAATTTAATAGCATTTTATCCTAAAATTAGCCAAAAATAAATACATTAAAATATGAATATATTTTGCTATCAGTAAATATCTCGTCGGAATAGCTCTTTAGATTGTCGATATCAGGTTGTTAAACTTATAGTGACGAATATTTCATTTTTAGTGACGCTTTATAAGCCGCCAATATAAGCCAGTTTGTTTGTAGTAGTATTAATTTTATACTTTCAACTGATACAATTAAAAATAAATAAAAGGGGATTTTTTAAGGAAAAATTTAAATTAAGACTAAGAATTGAAGAAAAATAAATTGAAAACATTTTAAAGAAAACGATGATTAAAAATTGAGAGAAAATCAATAAGATGAAGCTCTCATCAAAGTGAAATCTCTATTTGATTCAAGGGTTTGATCATTTTTTACAAATATAAATTTCAATGTTCTTTAATAAATTGGTTATAATTGTTGAAGATCACTAAGCAACCTAATCTCTTTTTATCTTCTCGATAATTAAGACAATCACCATTAATTACTTCCCTTATTGACAAACAATCCTATAATGACCGCTTAGGATCTAATCTATCAATAGCATTAAGAAAAAAAAAGACCCAATTCTAACCAACAAAAACATGATCAAGGTTTATTTAAGTTAGATCGCATGCCCAGACTACATAATCATAAACTACAACATAAACAATTATGCAATTTGTCTCTAGTATTAGAAATCATTCAATCAATTAAACCTTTAATTGAAAAAGCAATCGTTCTAAACTATTAAACATCATTTGAATAGTTAATAAACCTGAACAATTGTAATTAAATCAGAAGACATGCAAATACCAAAAGAACAAAAAAGAAAAGATTAAGAACAATTCAATCTCAGAAACTTTACAAAATCAAACTTTGAATATTATTTAGACTAGAAAGAAAAGTTTAGCAAGCCATAGAATAATAGAGTACTGCCAAAAACAATAAGGTTTCTAGCACTTCCAAGTCTCTCCTAAAATATTGTATTTATAAAGTTTATTTGACCTAAAAGTAAGGTGACAATATTTGCTTAAACTTAAATATTCGAAAAGACAAAATTATTCTTACGTCTAAAGTTAAAATAACATTCAATCATGCATGACACAGACAATGGGGCCATGGCTTGATAGAATGGCATTAGGCTAGCAGTGCATGAGGTGATAAGGTGTGATAGACTGGGCTGGGGTGCTGTTGGTTGGGCTAGACCCACACCGTTGTTGTATGGGGTCGTGGCCCACTCATCTTTACTCAAGCCTCATTTTGAATTGTCCCTTTTCGTTCCCAATGAGTAGTGATATTGCATCCCAAGCTCATACGTAACTAATTAAAGTCACGAAAATAGTCAAAATAATCACTTGTAACTAGCTAATCAAAGTAAATATAGAGAAGAATAACAATGCATGCAAAAAGGACACTTGTAACACTTTAAACCTGACCTAATTCACCGGGTCCGGATCTCAGGTGTTACTACACAAACCGCTTAACAAAAAATTTAAAACAGATGACTGATTTCCTCTTACTTAAACCATTTCTTTTATTCGAAGATTCATACACAGGAAAATAAAGGAAAGTATTTAGAAATAAAATATTACATCATGCTTTTCATTGAATCTTTTACAATATGAACCTACATTAAAGACAGACTATTTAGGGTGAAATCCTAATATGCCACTTTTCCTCTATATGTACAGTAACCCAGTACACTGCTTTTATGGCATAATACTGGCGTCGTCCCTCCAAGCGCAACCCTTATCATCATTACCTGAAGCATAAACATAACATTTGTAAATTCAAGAGAACTTATTGAAAGTTAATATAGAGTACCTTAGCAGATACTTTTATAATATTTGGAGAACATTTGTACTAGCTACCCTTCTTAATCACTTACTTCTGTTTTGGGCAGATACTATCATCGTTCCAAGCTTACACTTACACGCCAACTACCTTACTCTTAGCATACCAGTTCTCTATTGACTACTTGATTGACTTGCAATCCTTCCAAATATTACTTTAATCTCTTCATTCTCTTAAGATCACAAAAGTACTTTTCAAAAGAATATACCATCAGAGCCCACTTTATACATACCATCTCTTCACATATACACTTATTCTAAGACAGTTGTTTACGAATACTGTTTATTGATAGGTTCTTTTCACATTAGGTGGATTCTCGAAAAG